>NW_006238933.1:856929-874134 GCF_000226075.1 Solanum tuberosum | reverse complement strand
GCACTACTATTACTCCTTGACTTTTTTACATTTTGACGTACTAACTTTTTCTTTCTTATCTTTTTGACTTGTCTTCTTCTTCTTATCTCCTTCCGTCTTTATCTTATTCCAGCTGGACATCGGGAATCACGTTATCTTCTCCATTGCATTTTGAACATATGTGATCAGGGTATTTGTGTCCAATTAGCTTGCAATATCTGGTTAATAATTCTGCTGAAACAAATCATTCTTTTAGTGCTCGTGTCATAGGTCGTTCTTCTGGCTTAAGTAACGATAAAATCCATCTTTGGACTTCATCCATATCTGCTTTCCTTAGCTCCCTTGAATTGGAATAAATCATTAACTGGTCTCTTGCATAGTAGCTCCATATAGCGTTTCCGTTTAAATAATTATTTGCTAGCTCTTGTATAATAGTTGATAGACCAATTATTCTCTTATTGGCATAAAAACTGGGTATCTCACTTTTTTGTATCTATGGCTGCTGTTCAATATCTTACGGTATTATCATATCTTTTGTTAGTCCTATCTTTACCACTTGTATCGAAGGTTTTATTTCCTCGTGTAATATCTATGCTGTTGCCGTATAAAACTTTACATAGAATAGATTTCCCTTAGTAACTCTCTTATAAGTAATAAATGCTCTATGTAGTTCCAGTATTCCGCTTAGTTCCTCTCCGTCATATGTATATACAGTATTTAATAATCCATAGTTATAACATGTCCTTACTAAGTTGGCGTTAGTTTTTGGTTGTGCAATTAGTTTATTATAGCCTTGCAGTCTTTGGGTTAAATAATCCTAGTTTGGTTCTTTTGTAGTTGATCTGGGGTTGCGGTTTAAATAAGTTTGGATTTTGTGTATATTTTCAATATAGGTTCGTGTGATGTAGTTATATGTCTTTTTCTCATTTTGGTTTTGCAAACTATCTGCGTATGTAGATGTTTGTGGTTCCATGGACATATGTCTAGGTGTTCTTTGGGTAAATGGTTTTTCGAATAGCTGGTTTAAGTTAGCATTTTTATGTTGTTTATCGCTAAGTTGTTTGCTTGTACCTGCAGCTCTATTTAAGTAAATGTTATGGGTTTTAAGGAGTTTCCCATCGTCTCCTTTTAGCTATGGGTTTTTTCCGTCTTCCGATCGACGTAGCTCCGCATTTTTATAGTCATGCTGCTGACTAGATTTAGACTTCAGATTATCTTCATTAGTCCTTAGCTTTTGTATTTCGTTGTCCATACTGTCCACTTTTATACAAAGTGTAGTTATGGCTTTGAGTATCTCTTCCATTGTATTTTCGTTCTTAGTCTGAGTAGCTTTGTGAGCTTGAGATTCTTTGATAATGGCGAGTCACAACTTGAAACTTTGAGTGCACATTTGATCCTTGCATGAGTAAGTTGAGTCTTTTTGTGTGCATTCATGATTAAGTCTTGTGTAGCATTGTTTGAGACATCCTTTTTGAACTGCTGAACTTGAGTTTTACTTGAGGACAAGCAAAAGTTTAATTTGGGGGTGTTGATGAGTCCACGATTTGGACTCATTTAGGGCTTAATAAGAGATTTAGTGTCCTCGAATGCATATTTTGTCTCAATAATTGATGTAAATCCTTGAATTTAAGGTATTTCGACTTAGGGACAAAGCATGGACACTATTGAGCAAAAAGGAACAAGGCAGCTGAAAGAACTAAGAAAAGAAAGCCTGAGGATCGCCTAAACCATTAGGCGAGTCGCCGAATGGCCTTGGTCTCACCTAATGCTCCAGTGTACCAAGCCCTGAAGGAGAAAATCAAATCAACAAAAGAAAAGAGCAGTCGGCGAGTCACCGAACGGTTCCACGATGCACTGCTATATCACCGAAAGTTACAGGACCTCTTCGATGCTAAAGGCAAAAGCAAAAAGGCGATACAAATGACCAAAGGGCGGATCACCGAGTGGATCGGCGATCCCAACTTATTTCGCTGATTGGTCCTTCGCAGCACACTTTTTGACAACTATAAACACCTGCTTAAATTTTTAGCTTAATATCTCATATCATAGTATTATTCAGTTTTTGAAGTTTAGAACTTAGAACTGAGTTTGAGAGACATTTTTCCTTAGCTTTAAAGATTTCCATTTCCAAGAAATTAGAAGAGGGTATTGAAGATTCTTCATCTTAGACGTTTGTAAAGACAATATTAATCGTACCCAGTTGATGAAAACACATTCGGTATCGATTTCTATCTTTTTACTATGTCTAGCTAAAACCCCAATTCTTGGGGTGTGATTATGTGATTATGGGTTTAATTAACTGTTGGGTATTGCTAATTTATAGTCTATTTTCTGTTTAAAAGTGATTTCGTTCAGTAGTTGTGGTTTAATTTAATGGGTTGTAGTTGCAAATACAATCCTTTGCCTTGCTCGAGAGAGAGGTTTTAAAACCAAAATTGTTGAATCGATGGTCTGTGAGTATTGGGTGTCATGGATTCAGCTCGAGAGAGTGAATCCTAAACCCTTTTCCACACATTCAGCTCGAGAGAGTGAATGGACTAAAGCAAAGGTTGTGCTTCATTACGGCTTATTGGTGTTCGAGAGAAACCAATTCGATTCGGGGTAAATTGTTCGACAGAAAGTTTACCCCTATAAAGTCTAGCTTATTCACTGATTTGCAGTGGTTTACTATTAATTGCAGCTACTCGGTTGTTTACCTTAGCCCATAATCCTATCACATCCCAAGAATCATGTCTCCATATTCATATTTTCATAATATTTGTTATTTTTAGTTGCTAGTTGACTTCAAATCCCCTTTTGATATTTGACACTTGTGTCAACCTTTAATTTATCATGTTTTTCTTCGTAAATATTTTTAACTATGATTGACTTGACCATATTTATGTGTTTCTATTGATTCTTGAATACGAACCACTCACTTGTGACCCGACCTCAACTCACTAGTTGGATTATATTACTACTCACGATCGTTGGCACTTGAACTGGAAGTAGATACATGAAATCAATGATCAATATGGATTTCGTTACTGGTTTACCGCGGTCTCGCATGCATCGTGATTCGATCTGGGTGATTGTATATTGGATGACTAAATCAGCCCATTTCTTACCGATAAAGAAGAAGATTATGCCAGATTATATATTCAAGAGTTAGTCAGACTTCATGGAGTTCCAGTGTCCATTATTCCAGATAGAGGTGCACAATTCACCACACAATTTTAGAAGTCTTTCCAGAAAGGTTTGGGTTCCAAGGTAAATTTGAGTACTGCTTTTCATCTGCAGACTGATGGTCAAGCACATCACAAAATTCAGACTTTAGAGGATATGTTGAGGGCGTGTGTGATCGATTTCTAGGGTAATTGGGATGATCACTTACCTCTCATCGAGTTTGCTTACAACAACAGTTATCACTCTAGCATCCAGATGGCTCCCTATGAGGCTCTTTACAAAGTGAAGACTATTCAAGAAAGGTTAAAAATAGCGCAAGTTGTCAAAAATCATATACCGATGTTAGGAGAAAGGACTTAGAGTTTTAGGTGGATGATTGGGTTTATTTGAAGGTTTCACCCATGAAGGGTGTTATGAGATTTGGCAAGAAGGGGACATATTGGTCCTTACTGGATATCCAAGAGCATTGGCAATGTAGCCTATGAGTTGAAGCTACCGTCAGAGTTAGCAGCAGTCCATCCGGTATTCCATATTTCAATATTGAAGAAGTGTATGGGCGATCCTTCAGTTATTATACCTACTAAAAATATTGGTATTAAGGACAACATATCTTATGAGGAGATTCCCGTGGAGATACTTGATCGTCAGGCTTGCAAGTTGAGGACTAAGGAGGTTGCATTAGTCAAGGTCTTATGGAGGAATCGGTTTGTTGAGGAAGCTACTTGGGAGGTTGAGGAGCATATGAAAAAGAGATACCCACATCTCTTTCCTTCCGAAGAAATTCCAGATCAGGGTAATGATTTTTATAAAACACTCTTTTAATTGATATGCTATGTTGTGTTAAATTGCATGTTGGGTGTTTGAGTTGGGTGTTAGATGTTTCCACCCTTAGTGTACTTAGAGTGATCACATTCTAGGACGAATGTTTCCAAGGGGGAGATATTGTAACATCCCTCCTTAGAAAGTGCTCAATTTAGAAAGCGCTAAATTGGAAAGAGCCAAATTGAGAATTTGGCAAGCTATGCTTAAGTTGTGAGTTTGGGTCACCTTCAAACAACCATAACTTTCAGTACACGATGAGTTAGGTGGCCCATAAGATATCAAATGAAAGGTTTTTGAATCTTCTTTCCAATGCCACTATGTTTTATTAATTTAGAGTTTGGATGAGGGATATATGCCCTTTTGAAGTCAGCATGTCTAATTAAGGAAATTTACCCGAATTAGTGAGGGGTATTTTGGTATTTTCCTTACCGCTTCAGCTTTAAAGGTTTTTAGTAATATTTTAGGAATATATACTGATTTTGGTCAGTTTTCACAATCCTAAATATGATTAGGGTTTTAGAAAGGAGTTCAAGAAGAGAAAAGAGGAGAGGTTCAAGACATTCGTCAAGATTCTTGAGATTTGTCGAGGAATTTCGCCAAATTAAGCTATGTAAGTTTTCATAGTGTTGTGTCCGTTCACCCACACGCTAATCATGTAGATTCGATCCGTAATTTCTTTCTTGATGTTGAATGATTTGAATTCTTGGTGGGTGTTCTTGAGGTTTTGCTCTCCATGCCTTGTTTGTAGCGTTTGATGAATTCTTGAGGCGGAAAAGGGTCATATTTGCCCTTATATTCTTAGAAAAGGGTTATATTTTTACTTCGTCATACTTTTGGGAAATATTTACCCTCGAATGGTTAAGTGTGATGTCCTTACTTTTACTATCATATGTGGCGCCTACATGAAATACCATAGTAAATATTTGCCCTCGAATGGTTAAGTCTGATGTCCCCACTTTTAGTATCATATGTGGCGCCTGCATGAAATACCTACATGGATATATTTATTTTTTCTATTAAAAGTTTCTCCTAATTTAATTATCATACCCCTTCAATTTAATCCATAAACTCAATTCCTACTGCTTATTTAGTCATTCATGTTGCGAATTGGATATACATATCGAATACGTCCTTCTACCCAAACTGTTGTCCTTCTCATTACCATCATCATGAAGGAAAAGGAAAACAGAAGGGTGACAAATCAAGTAAAACTGAAGCATTTTTTACTCTCTCAAACAAACAATCAATGTACCCTGAGATATTCCCAAATAAAATCATATTTTCACAACCAAGAGATACCATACACGAAAATTCTTACAAAGCTGTCATCGGTCATAATCCTTAATCCACCGCTTAATTTTTGTATAAACCTAAAAGTAGGGACATTTCAATCAATCAACTCTTCATCAATTGAAAATAAGAATCCCAGAATTTAAAAATAAAGGGTTTGGGAAATAAAGGAACAACCCGTGAGAGAACAATTAAAAGTTCTTTCTCCATTTCTTTGGTTGCCAAAGCAGACCCAGTTTCCTACAGAGGAGTAAAATTCCCTTTTATTTAAATAAAGGAACTCTCGAGTATTTCTCAGTTAAATAACGTGATTTTCTCCTTGGGAAAGTGATAATGAAATAAAGTATTAGGATTTGGATTTTATGGGTTAAATGGATTGGTAAATATTGGGTTGGATATAATATTTAAATTAGATAAAAAATTTAAATGAAAATATATATATATCCATGTAGGCATGCCACATAAGCGCCATATATGATATTAAAAGTGAGGATATGAGACTTAGTTGTTCAAGGGTAAATATGTACGTAAAGTTGGATGGAGGGACAAATATATCAAAAAAGTATGACGAATGGAAAATATAACCCTTTTCAAAGAGTACAAGGGAAAATATGACCTTTTTCCGTTCTTGAGGTGAGGATTTCGATTGTTGAGGGTTGTTCTTGAGGAAAAATGAGTATATTCTTGTGTACTTGTATTGGGAAATTGAATCTAAGGAAAAGTTGAGGAAAACAATCAATTCTAGGTGAGTTAGGATCAGAAAATGAGAAGAAAAAATTTGTAGGGTCATTTAGGGAAAGGGGTGGCACGACGCGCCAGGAGGGCTGGCGCGCTACTCCAGCAGTGCGCCATGGTCGCCTGTTTCCACTCTTTTTTGGTCATTTATCACGTCTGAGTTCTTTTAAAGTGTACCTTCACTCCTTTCTGATTCTAACTACTCTAAACTACATCTAAATATAGAGAGATCCTTCATAACCCTTGAATTCATAATTGAAATTCAAGGTAGAGTTAAAAGTAAAGTCTTGAGAGTTCTTTCGAGACATTTTGAGAAGTCTTCTACAATCTTTTAAAACTTGTTTTAAAACTTGAGTACTTGAGTATGAGGATGAGGAGAGTTGAGCTTCATTTTTCTAAAATGAATATATGGGAACTAAGTATTCCCAAGAGTAAATGTTTTTACATTAAAATGAGAGGAAACATCAATTTCCAAATGAGTTCATAAGGAGTTTTGAGTATAATCTCTTTTAAGAGAACCTTTTGAGTAATAATCTTAAAGTTTGAGGATGAGGAAATGTTTTTAAACATATGAGCTGAGTTATATTATTGGGAGTAGTATTGAGCACCGATATGGGGACGAGCTCAAACAACTCAAAGTCCTCATAAATCATGTAGCCAACGTGGGTAGAAAGGGTCATACATTTTAGATGATTTCTTATTTCTTTTTAAGCATAGCTTAGTGGATCAACTTAGTTGAGGATGTCTTATACTCTGGCAAGGTCAGTTTTGGCAGCGTGGGCGCGAGGTTGTATCATCACATTGCTCATAGTGATGGTTGTCGGTTAGAGAGTCTCCCAATTTTGGCCATGTTTTCATCTCTCTCATGGTCTTTCTCGGCTTGTTCTTTTCTCAAACCCAACTGTAGAACGGGCACTTGATCTTTCCATAGTATGCCATGCTTGGTTAACCTTAGTCATATCATCTAGCAACAAAGAAGCTACATCATACGACTGTCTCATCAATCCACACTGTACTAATTGATCAGCCACATCTTTATTGATTGAATCAAGGCTGCAATAAAAGTATTGCAGCAACAAATTGTCCATAACGCCATATGTTGGACATTGCAAAAGTAAATTTTTGAATATCAGTTATGTTTCATGCAAAGGTTCACCTCCAACTAAGGCTGGCAATTGGACAGGACGGGATCAACAGGACCGATTTTACCGGAACCGGGACACATTACCGGATTTATTTACCGGAATCGGATCTTACCGGAAATTCCCAAAGGTTCCACCCGGTCCCTTAGTTACCGGATAGGAACCGATTTGGACCGGACCGGAACCGGATCATTGTGTACCGATATTTTTTTTTATTTAACTTTAATTATTATATAATATTATATTATTAAAAAACTTCAATTTAAAACTTTAAACTTTAAAGTTTCAATTGAATTTAAGTTTAAACTTTAAAGTTTAAAATTGACTTCAAACTTTAAAGTTTAAAGTTTATATTGAAAATTTGAATTTAAAGTTTAAATTGACTTTAAAGTTTAAAGTTTAAAGTTTAAAGTTTAAAGTTTATATTGAATTTTAAGTTTAAACCTTAAAATTCAATTTTATATTAAGTTTAAAGTTTAAACTAATATTAAAATAATTGAAAATTAAATTTGTAAAATGCCTTGGATAATTGGATTAAATATAAAAGACTATTTAAAAGAAAATCAAGGTGAATAGCCGTATATTTATTCAAATAAATAAATTGTACAATAAAAATATTAGAAAGAGACAAAGAGTACATAATCTAGGTATTGAATATTAATTATTGTACTAACAATTGAAACTTTTTTTAAAATCTTTTCGTAACTTTTGTATCATTTCAAAAGAAACATTTTTTGGAACTTGTATTTGTCGTTCTTCTTCCATTGCTTCCATGTCATCATCACTATTATCACCAAATATTTCATCTATTTCGTCTTCTATTTGGCTATTTAATTGTGGTAGTCCGGTATTTCTTCTTTCGGCATTGACCCAATCTCGAAACAACACCGATATTTCCAAACTATCCTTTGCTAATGAATATCGATGATCTCCAATCATAAATCTCGCCGCACTAAAGGCTTGCTCTGAAGCGACCGATGATGCTTGAATCGCTAGCACATCTCGAACAATCCTAGCAAGGGTCGGAAATTGATTTTCACGATTCTTCCACCATACTAATATTGGAGCTTGAAGTTGTCCTTCTTCATGCCTAATCTTTTCCCGTGCCTGATTGAAATATAAATCAAAATCATTATTAGTAGATGATTCAAGCTCAAGATAATCATCCATCCAATCATCCGTATCATCGCTTCTAGGTTTACAAGATGGAGGTTCAACTATTGGAATATTTTTTTCCATAGATTTATATGTATTATATAACTCTCTAGCTTTTATATATATGCTACTTTTACAATCTTCAACACTAGGAGTTTCATCATCTTTAATTTCTAAATTTGCATAAATCTTTTCAACCATTCTTTCAACACCTTTTAATTTGTAATTTGGGTTGAAAGTAGTAGCAGTCAAATAGATTTGAGGAATAGGGAAAAAATATTTTTTGAATTTTTCAATCATAAAAGCAAGGGAATTTTCAAATCGATCTTTTCCTTTATATTTTGCAAATTCAGATGAAATAGCACAAATATTTACTAAAACAGAAGAAATAGTTGGATAATATTGACCAGAAGCAGCATTTGTTGCTTTATAAAAAACACTTAAAAATTCAATAAGTTCTTTTGTATTTTCCCAATCTTCATAGCCAATTCTCAAATTCGGGTCCGCATTATGAGCATTAAAAACTAATTGTACCGGCTCTTGATAAATATAAGCAACTTGAAGCATTTCAAATAAAGAATTCCATCTAGTGCATACTTCTTTTGGAACTTTTCTATATTCAAGTCCACATTCTTTACAACGATTTTTAAATTCTGTAATTCTAGCTTTTATTTTAGCTTTAAAAATCCAATTACAAGCAAGTCTAATTTTTTCACAAGAAATTTCAAATTGAGAAATACCATCTTTTACTATCAAATTATACACATGTGCGGCACACTTAATATGAAAAGAATCATTATCAATTGGACAAAGTCTACATTTTAAATAATCAATTGCTTTCAAATTATTAGAAGCATTATCTAAAGTGACACTCATTATTTTATCACATATTCCATAAAATTGTAAAATAGAGCCTATTTTTGTTGCTATATAAGCACCGGTTTTAGTTTCTTCAACATATTTATATCCTAATATTCGTTTTTGCATGTTCCATTCATGGTCAATCCAATGGACAGTAATTGTAAAATAATCATTACCATTAGGACTACGTCCCATATCAGAAGTAATAGATAATCTACCATCATAATAAACAAATAAACAACGAAGAATGACAATATTCTTTTTCATATTTAAAAAGATCACTTTTAATTGTACTTCTTGGAATACCTTCATAATCTAGGTTATACAATTCCCGAATATACTGAATAAAACTAGGATGTGAAGGAAATGAAAAAGGCAAACCACAAACAGCAACCATTTTAGCTAATTCTCTACGATCTTTTTCTTTACTATATGTGCGGTGTGTGCTTCGGCTAGCCGAGTTAGTCATATTGAATACACTTTGAACCATATTAGAACCTCCAACTCCCATAGAATTTTCAGGTATGGGTATTCCACTTCTATTAGCCCTTTCTATATCATCTAGGCGAGCAAATTCTTTATTACTACTTTCTCAAATGCATTCTTAGTCATCCCGTTCCCCCTTGTGTACCCGTAGTCACATGTTTCAAGTCAATTTACATTTCGTGCAAGTAACCATAGTTTTTTCCTCATTTTGTACCAAAAATTTTCATACTAAAGATCTTTTAACAAGTACAGCGGCCTTTGAAAAAGTAGGTAACGAGGGGACTTCATCTTGTTCCGGTAATTCGGTAGCCGGACTAGTAGGAGTAGGGGTCTCATCATCTTCGTCATTTATTTCTACTTCCTCATCTAATTCTTCCTCAAAATTAGTAAAACATCTATTTAAAGTCTCATGATCTATTATATTTTCATAATTAAATTCAATAGGTCGTGAGTCTCGTGTAAAAGAAGTTTCATCAACATGAGTATAATCATTAGTATTAATTCTAAATCTAGGTGCCAAAATTTTAGACTTAGAACTACTTCCTCCTCCTCCCCTATTATTTTTTCTTTCTGATATTGGTTTTTTACCACTATTTCTTTCCAAATTCATGTTCAAGTTTAAAATAATTAAATATTATGAAAAACAAATAATATAATATAATAAAATAAAATAAAATAACTTAATTAATAAACAAATAAAAAATTAAAGTTGGAACGAATGTACCGAACGTCTACGTAAAAGTAGACGTATAACCAAAGCCGGAATTGAGAGATGCCAATTGAAGCTTCCGATTTACTTCAAAATAAAATCTACCGAAAATCCAAAACTCCAAGTCAATATCAACAAAATAATAATTATGAATTTATGAGAGATTGAAAATTAAGAGATTTTATAAGATGTTAATGAAATAGTTTGTGAATTTGTGATTTAAATGAAAAAATATGGGTATATTTATAGTGTTAAGGGGTTAGAGAGGGGTGGGGGCTGTTTTGAGCCGTTTTGGGCCCCAGCCCAACGGCTAAAAGGGCCCAATGGATATATAACGTTCAACTTTAAAAAAAAAAATATTGACGTTGAACCGGATCAACCGGTCCGGTTCCGGACCGGAACCGGTTCCTACCGAACCGGATCAACCGGATAAAAAACTGGGTTCCGGTACCTATAAGACCAGTTCCTTACCGGTTCAACCGGTACCGGACTTACCGGTATGGGAACCGGATCGGACCGGCCTAAAACCGGTCCAATTGCCACCCTTACCTCCAACACATTTGATATTAAGAATTTGGTGGTGAAGTTTAACCATCTTTGAGGGTGGAAATAATCTTTCCAAAAATGCCTCAATCACCTCATCCCATGAAGTAATAGAATCATTTGGCAACTCTGCTAACCATCTTGTAGCCTCTCCCATTATAGAGAACGAGAATAACCTCAACCTTATGGATTCTTGGGAGATATTATTGAACACAAAGGTTCCACACACCTCCTTAAACTTTCTAAGGTGCTTATAGGGATCCTCATGATATAGACCCCCAAAAATTCCTTTTATTAGGAGCAATTGTATCGTAGTTCTGATAATGTGAAACACCATCCTCCCCAATATAGGAGGTATCAATATTGATCCAGTGGTTTGAATGATATTAATGAGCATGTCATTGAGATCACCCATATTATCATTTTGACCATAATGAATGTCGTTGTCAATTACATTGAACTCATCTTTTCAACCTGAATATTAGCCAACAACAACACCAAATAACAAATCCACTACAAATTGACCAAATTAAAATCTAATTTATCAACTTGAATTGGCAACCACCACTCCCCGGCAGCTGCGTTATTTTTTATAACGCTCAAATCACCCTCCACAACCCAATACCTTACTCTATCCTAAACAACCCAATACCTTACTCAATCCTAAACAACCCAATACCTTACTCTATCCTCTCTTTCAAGAATAGGGAAAATAGATCTGACTCATAACCTCTCTTTCAAGTAAGCCATAGACATCAAACCTAAATTTCTAGTATTGAACTAATTACCCACTCCAATTAATCTCTTTCGAGCAACCAGAGATCGGAAGTATTAGAAATTTTGGTTTGTTGTCCGATCTTTGACTGATGCTTGAAAGATATTAACTGGAGTGGGTAATTAGTTCAATACTAGAAATTTAGGTTTTATGTCCTTGACTTGCTTCAAAGAGAGTTTATGGGTCGAATCTAATTGCCCTATTCTTTAATGAGGGAATAAATTAAGGTAATTGGTTGTTCATAATTTGCATTAGAGGAGACAAAATGGAGATTCTAGGAATAAATGCTTTGAGATCGAAATATGATTAATGTCATTGACGATGACTTAGATTATTTATGTATACACATCAATATGGAGAAGCACATTTACTCCTATATGACATTGATATCCAATCCCCGCACCCCTAGATTGCTTGCTAACTTTTGTTTTCGTTTAAATTTTAGGTTAATGTGATAATTGACAATAAAACTTTACATTAAGTTGGTTGTGACATCCACCCAATTGTTCTTACTACTCCAAATGAGGTAAAAGTCCAACTTTCTCGATAAAGAATTCTCCACAATAGACAATCCCTGTGGGATTCGACCCAACTCTTCGTTGGATTTTTACTAACAATGATCACTCACTCTTTTAATTAGTTTTAGAGGGTGATTTTAGTGTTATAAAAAATGGTGCCGCTACCGGAGAAAGGTAGTTGAGAAGTTAGATTTTAATTTTGTCTATTATAGTAGATTTGTTGTTTTGTGTTGTTAGTTGATTTGCACGTTGACAAGATGCATGGGGTCAAAATTACAATATGGGTGACTTAAATGACATGCCCGTTAATATCATTCAAAGCAGGAGAGCAATCTGAATACGTCATACAATCGTGAGGGCGATGTTTCACATCACTTGAACTATGATCCAATTGCTCCTGATTATTGGAATTTTTGGAGGACTAGATCATGAGGATTTCCGTGAGCACCTTAAGAATTTTAAGGAGGTATGTAGACCCGTTGAGTTCAGGAACATCTCCCAATAATCCATAAGGTTGAGCCTATTTTCATTCTCTATAATGGGATACGGTACAAGATCGTTGGAAAAATTGTCAAATGATTCTATTACTTCGTGGAATGAGCTAACTGGGGCATTCTTGGAACGATTTTCTCCACCCTTGAAAATGGTTAAACTTCATCTCCAAATAAAATATTTCAAAATTCTTGGAGGTGACCCTTACATGAAATATGACTGAAGGTTCAAGAAGCTACTCTTGTAATGTACGCATTGTGTTCCGGACAATTTTCTGTTGCAATACTTTTATTGGAGCTTTGAATCAGTCAATAAAGTGTGGTTGATCAATTGGTCCATGGTGGATTGATGAGACAACAATATGAGGTAGCTGCATTGTTGTAATATGATATGACTAAGGTCCATCGAGCATGGCACATTAAGCAAGGATTTTGGAATGAGGGAAAGTGATATGGGAATATGAGGAAGTGAATGTGGAGTGATATGTGGGATTTGGGAGTTTAATGGAGTGATTAAGGGAGAGGAAAGGTTTAGAAACGGTTGGGAGGGAGTTTTGAATATGGGTGATGAATATTAAAATGAGGAATTTTATTTTTAAAAGTGTCTGGGTCGGGTCGGGCAAAACCTAGGTTTGGACCCACGAAACCCCTTCTACGGAACATGGGTCGACCTACGAATCATAGATGGGATTCGTAGGTCACTCAACACTTAGAAAATTTCGAAGACTTACCTGGGGACTTACGGTCACCATTCACGGTCCGTGGATTAAACAACATACCGTAGATGGGGTCCGTAGACCTCTCCAACAGACCTTTTTTTGCAGATTTTGCTTTTCATCCCTGCACATGTAGCAATCGTTAGGCCTTTCTTTTTATATTTTCTGGACACTTTTTAGACACGGACCCTATTCTATATCTAGCCAACACTAAAAAAAATACTAATCTAAAATTTACAGAAAGTCAACTAAACAAAGAAAACTCCTAAATCGAAAACAAAAACCTATAGTTGGCTAGATTGTACATCTTGGGTTGCCTCCCAAGCAACGCTTGATTTAACGTCGCGGCACGACACATGCCTCCTGATTACTCAAACTTCATCAAGATAGTAGGCCTCAACCACCTCTTGCTCATTCTCCTCTTTGCACATGTAGACCTTTATCCTTTGCCCGTTTACCTTGAACCTTATTCCCTCATTGTTGTCGAGCTCGACCGCTCCATGTGGGAACACTTGAGTGGCTATGAATGGCCTGGTCCACTTGGACTTGAGCTTGCCAGGAAACAAGTCCAACCTAGAGTTGAATAGAAGCACCAAATCACCCACAACAAATTCACGCTTTTCAATCTTTTGATCATGATACTTCTTCATCTTTTCTTTGTACAAGGTT
The DNA here is from genome assembly GCF_000226075.1 of Solanum tuberosum. Taxonomy (NCBI): domain Eukaryota; kingdom Viridiplantae; phylum Streptophyta; class Magnoliopsida; order Solanales; family Solanaceae; genus Solanum; species Solanum tuberosum. The sequence goes on along the minus strand of NW_006238933.1, from coordinate 860,078 downwards.
GAACTTTCATAAGTTTTTAGGCGAAACTCATCAAGCTCATCCCAGAAGAACTTTTTTACATCATGCATAAACTTTTTCCTTTGGTGAAAGACAAGTCCGATGGAACTAGATCACTTGCTAAGTAGTTAGCAAAGTCTGCGAACCAAGGAATAAGATCATAAGAAGCCGCCAATACCTGTTCATCTCGAAATGCCTCATTAATTTCATCCCCATCTCCTAGCTTGAGCATCGCTTCTTCCTCTAATCTGGACAAATGATCGGCAACTTGATTTTCTTTCCACTTTCTGTCTTTCACCTAAAAATTGAACTATTGCAGCAACAATACCCATCTAATCAACCTCGGTTTTGCATCCTTCTTAGCCATCAAATACCTCAATGCATAATGGTCAGTATGCACTATGACCTTAGTACCAAGCAAGTAGGATCGAAATTTCTCGAATGCGAAAACCACAGCAAGGAGTTCCTGTTCAGTCACTATATAGTTCTTTTGAGCCACATTTAGAGCTTTGCTTGCATACTAAATAGGATGAAGAATCTTCTCTTGCCTTTGTCCCAATACCACACCAAGTGCCACTCCACTCATATCGCACATTACTTCAAACAGTTACCCCCAATTCGGTGAAATAATGATAGGTGCGGAAACTAACTTTTCCTTCAACTCTCCAAATGCTCTCAGACAAGCATCATCAAACTCAAACTTACACTCCTTTTCGAGCAAATTGCACAATGGGTGTGCAATCTTGGAGAAATCCTTAATGAACCTCCTATAGAAACTTGCATGCCTAAGAAAACTTCTAACACCTTTAACAGAGATAGGTGGGGGAAGTTTTTCTATTACCTCGACTTTTGCTCTATCAACCTCAATACCTTTCTCAGAAAACCGATGACCTAGAACGATCCTCTTTTTCACCATGAAGTGGCACTTTTCCCAATTGAGCACAAGATTGCACTCTGCACACCGTTTCAGTACCTCGGCCAAATGATCCAAACAACCATTAAATGAGTCACCTACCACAGAGAAATCATACATAAATACCTCAATACTGTCCTCCACCATATTAGATAATATCGACATCATGCAACGCTGGAAGGTCGCTGGAGCATTACACAACCCAAATGACAGTCGTTTGAAAGCGAAAGTCTCATAAGGTCAAGTGAATGTGGTATTTTCATGGTCTTCCATAGCTATGGAGATCTGATTATAGCCCGAATAACCATCAAGAAATTAATACCAACCCTTGCCAGCAAGGCAGTTCAACATCTAATCCATGAACGACATAGGGAAGTGGTCCTTTTCTATCCAAGCATTCAATTTCCGGTAGTCGATGCAAACTCTCCATCCAGTCACGGGCCGCATCAGAATAAGTTCGTTTCTCGCACTAGGTACCACAGTCATCCCACCTTTCTTGGGAACTACTAACTGCAATGGGATAAATGACTCCAGCATCCAACCACTTGATGATCTCATTTTTCACTACCTCTTGCATAGGAGGATTTAATCATCTTTGGTGCTCAATACTAAGCTTGTGATCCGGCATGAGTTAGAATTTATGAGAACAAATGTCAGGAGGAATCCCACTAATGTAACGACCCGAGAGCACCCCGTAGCCGTTACATGCGTATTCGACCTCTCGGAGGTCTCATACAAGCTTTAGCATTCATTCATCACATAGATCATAAAAATCACTAAGGATTTAAAACTTTTATTCAATACATAAGACTTCAAGAGTCATCAACATTTGAAAACATCAATACGCAAGAGGAACTACTAAGCTCTTTAGCCAATCTTAGACAAGAACTTAAAACGTACTAAGGGACACGGCCCTTTACAAATCAAATGAAACTTAAGTGTCTATTGCAATGACTAAGAAACTTCTAAACATAGTCCTCGAATCTTGAGGACATACCAAAGACTTGGAAGAGTGAAGCAATCCAAGCAACTCCAAAGCACAATCCCCTCCTAGTTACCACAACCTACACTTGTAGTAAAATAGAAGAAAAGGGTCAGTACAACACACGTACTAAGTATGAGGATATGCAAAACATGCTAAAAAGTAAATTTTTTTTGGAAGTTATGCTTTCATGCCATTTTCATAAAATCTCATCACATCAACATAATAGGCACCGTACAAGTCACAACCAACAATACAAAGTCATATGCTTCACAATACCTCATAAACATACATAACCCATTTACATTTACCTTCTTGCCTTCGACCTCAACCTTAAGTAACCCTTAAGCAATACCTTTGTTACCATGCATACCTCATCCTTCACCAATTAATCACATAAGACATGTAAGTACATAAGCCAACAAGTCACTTCATAATGCTAGAACATTCATCAAATGTCATCCCAAGACTCACCTAAGTAAGACATGGTGAGGCAGCCCATACTACCTCTCCATACCACACCTAAGTGATCCTTAAGGCTACATAAGACAAGCTCCATTCACATCTCAACAAAAATCAGTCATTCAACTTAATGCATTTAGACAACTTCATTCATTAATGACATAAGATCATCACATACATTCAATTCAACATAAGAACTTACATTCAATTCATTATGACTCATTTTCACATTAGCATGCTCAAAGACCAGCACTTTCATCAATTAACCCAAAGAGACTCATTCATTCATTATCATTACTAAGACACACCAAGATCTCTCTTAAATGTCTACTTGTGCAATGTCTAGATGATGTCCCATTCCACCACCTATCCTAAGTAGTACACTCTAAAGAGACCTTAGTTCATTCATGCAATAATGTGGGGGAAGATCCTTAACCGACATAGACCATGGAGCTTGACATGGAATCCCGGTAGTACCCTTACCGGATGAGGGATCCCTACTTGCCTAAGGTAGGGTCATTCTTTTAGCCTTTACGTGGTGGAGACCACTAGTAGTACTATGTGGGCACATAGTTAAGGGATAGAAAGATTGATTCTAAGTACTCTCATCTCAACTTACGAAGGAGCATCCATCTTAAGGGTTGCTACTAAATACTCACATCTCAACTAACGAAGGAGTATCCACCCATCTTCATATCCTATCGGTGCTAGACATTACTTCACGAAGAGTTAGGACATTCATTTCATTCATTCATTTAAGGATAAGGTTTACTACTAAGTACTCTCATCTCAACT
>NW_006238933.1:855508-856749 GCF_000226075.1 Solanum tuberosum | reverse complement strand
TTTCATCTAGGAACCCCATTCATTTAAAGGAGTACTTTATGCTACTATCCTTACAATAGACCTAACTTTCATTCATTAGCATTAACTCCCATTCTTTTCATACATTCACACATTCTTTCATTCATTCTTCACTAGGTATGAGAGTAGGTAAACATAGTCTATCCTAGCCTCACCTTCATTATAAGTCATTCAAAGAAGACAACAACCAAGTATGACACATAAAGTCTCTACACAAGGTCACCTTTCATACTCTTAGACCATACACAAATTCACATCATATCACATTACCTTCACTTAATCAACATTACTCAAAACAACAATCATCAAACTTTGCCTACAAGGCCATGATCACAACATGCTTATAAAGTAAACACCTCCCCACTTTCAAAGGGATCAAACCTCACAATTCTAACATCTACTACATATATATATATATATATATAAATACTAGATCAATAATCTATTCACAACTTCATCATCATCATAAACCTTGGGTCACAATTTCCCATTCAAGGCCAACATCTAATATAACACAATTGACCATCAATTCCTCATAATTTAATATAAAACGATACATAAATCAATAGCCTATAACAATCTACACATTAATATCACATTATTAGCTCAAAATCAATAGACCCACTTTAGACCCAAAATTTAGGATTTCAAGATATGCAAGGGTTCATGGAGTTTTTGACCTTAAAACCATCAATATTAACATAAATCATCATTTGAAATACTTTCAAGCAAGAACCCAAGCTTAGAATTGAAATTAGGGGTTTTTAGCGTTTTTGAAAAACATTGAAATCACTTTGATTTGGCTCTTTGATTGAAAGGAGAATCAAAGATAAAACCCCCATACCTTTGTGATTAATTTCCTTAGGAATTCGAAGGAGAAATCAGTAGGAACCCATCACCTAGCTTGAAGTTTCATCAATGTCTTCTATGGAGTGAATTTATTTGAGAGGGAAGGTTCAATTGGATAATGAGGTCTAATTCTAGGTTTTGGGGTTCTAACCACTTAAAATAGGTAGAATAACCGTTTATAATAATTCCCCAAAGTACCCAAACTACCCCTCACTTAGTGTTGGCCCTTGGTGGAGCTAGTCCGCGACGCGGATATGCTCCCTCCATGAGCAACTTCAAGCTGCCTTGGCAGCTTGTTTGGCCAATGGTGGGGGTCCTGCTCGGGGACCCTTAGGGTGGTTTTGGGGAGTCGTACACGAACGTTTTGACCCTAA
>NW_006238933.1:842425-845836 GCF_000226075.1 Solanum tuberosum | reverse complement strand
CATTAGGAACCACAGTAATCCCACCTTTCGTGGGCACACACTGAATAGGACAAACCCAACTACTATATGTTATGGGATAAATAACTCCATCATCCAACCACTTGATGATTTCCTTCTTTACCACTTCTTGCATAGGCGGATTTAGTCTCCTTTGGTGCTGAATACTAGGCTTATAACCTGGCATGAGTTGGATTTTATGAGAACAAATGTCGGGAGGAATCCTAATAATGTCCGCAATAGTCCACCCGATAGCCCGCTTGAACCTCTTCAACACAGAAACCAATGCCTCTACTTGTTCCGCACTCAGATCGGCCGCAATAATGACCGGTAAAGTACCATATCTCCCCAAGAATACATACCTCAAATGTGATGGTAGAGCCTTTAGCTCCAACTTAAGAGCCTCTTCAACGGACGGTTTTGCGGGTGGAGAGTCGCGATTCTTCATATCTAACTCAAGCTTCTTTGGTTTAGAACGGAATTCAAACCTATCAAGTGCGGCGACCATTTCATCATAGTCTTCAATACCATCACCCTCAAAATTCATCATAACCGCTGGCAATGCATCAACACCCAATCTCTCTTCAATAGACACCACAGAACCTTACTCGACCATATGATTCACCACTGATACCAACTTGAACTCACTACCCTGCTTCATAAACCTACAAATATTGAAAGTAACCTCTTCATTGTTCAATCAGAACTTCATCTACCCCTTTTCCATATCAACCAAAGTGTGCCTAGTAGCAAGGAATGGTCTCCCTAGAATGATGGGAACCTCAAAGTCAACCTCACAGTCAAGAATCACAAAATATGTCGGAAAAATAAATGACTCTACTTTCACAAGCACATCTTGGAGAACACCAATAGGCTTCTTCACAGTTCTATCGGCCATGAGTACTCGCATAGCAGTTAGTTTTGGAGTCCCTAAACCCAACTTCTTGTAAATAGACAATCGCATTAGATTGATTCTCGCACCCAAATCTCACAATGCCTTCGCAAAATGTAACAACCCGATGGTACAAGGGATAGTGAAGGTTCCAGGATCCTCTTTCTTCTGCACAAGTGACATTGTAGCAATAGCACCAAAATGTTGCAATATATCATCATCTTCAAAATTGACGATCCTCTTCTTCGTCACCAAATTCTTCATGAACTTTGCATACCCAGGCATTTTCTCCAAAGCTTCTATCAACGGAACATTGATGAAAAGTTGTTTTAACATAGAGATAAACCTGCAGTACTTTCCTTCTTCATTCTTCTTCACCAACCTCTATGGGAATGGAGGTGGAGGTGTAGGCATGGGGACAACTTTTTGGGTTATCTCTGCTTTCTTCTCTGTAGCATTCTTGGACTCTTCAATAACTTCAATCTCTTTATCATCTTTCTTAACCACATTTTCAACCTCATATGGCATAGGTGGATCAATGGTCTACTTACCCCCCCCCCCTCCGAGTAGTGAATGCCATACAATGCCCATCATTCTTCAGATTTTGGATAGTGTTGCTAGGAAGTGTGCCAGGCTGACGTGGGTTTACTGTAGTGGACAACTGATTCATTTGCTACTCAAGTTGCTTGATAGACACTGCATGGGCATCAACCTTTTGACCAATATGCGACAAGTCATTCTGCATCTCCTTCACACTCTCATCAGTCGAATCAAACCTCTTCATCATCTTCTACATCATATCCTCAATACGTGACATACTACTCCCAGCTTCCCTATTACCCAATTCCTAATTTCGAGGAGGAACATATGGCCCAGCCCTATAGTTTATGTAGCCATAGTTGTTCTGGTTGTAGTTGTTGTTGCGATTGTAGTTCCCATCACAGACATATTGACCCTCTCGGTTGTAGTTGCCATAGTTCTGACCTTGGCACCAAGTATCCGAATTGAAGCCTTGGGCGTTGGCTCGTAAACCCCCCGTCTGATAATTCACCGCATAAGTATCCTCTTCGTAGTAGCATTCCTCAACTGGTGGTGGATTCCCAGTCAAATAATTCACAACATTTACCTTTTCGGCACCTCCGCTCCCATGCTTCAATACTAACCCCAATTCGGTCCTCATCTGAGCCATCTCCTCACGAATGACATTAGCAGATTGGTGAGGTGTAGCTTGAACTGCAAACGTGCTTCTCCCAGTATCTGACTTTCTAATGCTCCAAGCTTTGTTATACCAATAGGTTTCCTTCAATTTCTTAGCGATCTGCTCAAAACTGCACTCATCATATGAACCTCCAGCGATAGTATCAAGCACCACCTTACAATTGTCATCCTGACCTCTGTAGAAGTATTTCTTCAACGACTCATCATCAATGCGGTGATTCGAAACACCTCTTATGAATGCAGTGAACCTATCCCATGAACTATTCACAGAATCTCCATGTAGTGACATGAAGTTGTTGAGTTTATCTTTGTGGTTCAGTTTCTTTGACACTGGAAGTACTTTGCCATGAACACCTTATGCAATTGATCCCATGTGTGAATCGAGTTATATGGGAGCTCGGTAAACCACACAGTAGAATCTACGGTCAATGATAGAGGGAATGTTCTCAACCCAATGACATCCATGTTCGATTTCGGTCGACCCACACAACTCTTGCAAACACTCCTCAACTTGGCCATGTGCCAATGTGGATCCTCCAATGCCAAACTAGAGAACGAACCCCTCGATGTAAGCATCTGCATTAGACTAGTAGTAACCACGAATGTATGCCCCGGAGGTAGAGAAGGTAGAACAATAGTGCCTTCGGATTTGACGATATTGAAGTCGACCATATAATTATCACGCAACCTTGGTTCTGGTAGTGGATTATGCACCCACAATGCATCTCCAAGCAGATTTTCACCCTGAACCTGAACATTCTCATTATCAACCCTAGGAGGCTGCAACTCAATTTCATCGCCTAGATTTCCTTGGACAGAATTGATTGGGACCTCTAGATTATTCATCTTTCGCAAAGTTCTGTTCAATTCTGGATCATAAGGAGTCAGTGGTGCACTTGGACTCCGTGTACTTGGCATACACTAGAGTAGGAACCTGAGAGAAACAAAAACAAAAGAAAAAGTAAAATTAGGAAATAATTGACTAAAGTTCAATATTGTAGTTAAACTTAATTTAAAATCCTTATGCCCTGACAGCGGCGCCAAAATTTGATACGCTCAAATTACACCTCCCTAAAGAAGTATAAGCGATCGTTATCAAATGGGGTCGATCCCACGAGGAATGTGGTTTAGACTTAAACTTAACTTACAATTATATTCTTTTAGTCAACGTACTTCCGAGACAAGTAATTAAAAGGGGAGAGGGGGCGGAATTTGTGAAACAAATTCTAGAAATTATGTGAACAATCAGTGAGTAAGATTCAAACTTTAGTTGTTATCAAGATGAGAGAGAAACTAGGGTGTAC
>NW_006238933.1:838164-842337 GCF_000226075.1 Solanum tuberosum | reverse complement strand
TTACCTTTACCTCATATTAGACATCACATCAATGTATGACTTAGTTTTCACCCTCGCACCAATTGACATTAGACTATTAGATAGTATCACACTAAATCTATGTTGATAATTCTTTTCTTATTAACTACCTCCTTGGTCCGGCAAGTAGCAACAAGGCGATTTCTAATGTTGTGCATCGTTAAAAAGACTTCTAAACGAAAGAATTATCAATGCATGCAATAACACTATTCAAGAATTACTTAGTTACTATTCATACTTTGTTAATCACTCATGGTTCCCACAAACCTAGTTGTGGATTTAGTTACCCATAGTTGCAAGAACACAATTCATATTTTTAGAAGAAGAATTCATGAACTTACATAATGAGTAGAAGAAACCCGAAATCTCCAATTGAAATTCAAAGCAAGAAACTTTATAAACCGAAAATAGGAAATCAAATTGCTAATGTTTTGCAAGTTAATTCTTTAGAAAACACCAACAACTAAAGTTAAACAATAGTAGCTAACCCCCCAAAAATGAGGTTTACATACCTTATTTATAGAAAACATAGTCCCAAACAAAAAGGAAACAAATTAAGGAAATAAACTGCTGGATGCGGCTTCAATCAACGAGACTGACCTACGGACCGTGGATCGACCTACGGTCTGTAGGTCCCTTCCGTGGCTCAGGACTTAGACAATTTGTCAGAAGCTTGGAACTTTCAACTTTCAGATGCAAACGACGGACCTGCAGAACGGATCGTAGGTCGACCTACTATCCATGGGTCCCCTCTCGTGACTCCACACTTAGAATTTTTCATTAGGTACTGCAACTCAAACTTTCTGATACAAATGACCTGTTGGTCACCTCTGTAGATGGCTCCTTCTATAGAAATTTGGTTGTTGTCTCTGTCAACCTCATCCAAGTCTATTTCCTGCAAATATAGCACAATAATCAGTAGTTATAATACAAAATAGCCATAGACACACAACTCTTAAGTGAAATGTATTAAAAATACCGTAAACTCAGGGTATATCAGAGAACCAAGTACCCCTTCTACAAGTGAGATTGAGCAAAGAAAATTTTGAAAAGGACCATGAAAGATATAAAAACATGGCCAATATTATGATCCAAATTGATTTGTTGTCCAAACATGTCATGGTAAGTGGAACTAAGTCAGTAAATGCGGTTGGAACCAACACTAGGCAGCACCTAGATGATGCCAAATTTGAGGCATTATTGATGAGTCCACGATTTGGACTCATTTATGGCTTTATTTTAGTAGATTTAGTACCCTCGAATGCATATTTTGTCTCAATAACTAATGTAAATCCTTGAATTTCAGGTATTTGAACTTAGGGACAAAGCATGGACACTATTAAGAAAAAAAGAATAAGGCAGTTTAATGAACGAAGAAAAGAAGGCCTGAGGATTGCCTAAACCATTGGGCGAGTCGCCGAATGGCCTTCGTCTCACCTAATGTTCTAGTGTGCCAAGCCTTGAAGGAGAATATCAGGTCGGTGATAGAAAGAAGCAGTCGGTGAGTCGTTGAACAGTTCCGCGATGTAGTGCCTTATTTCCCAAAGTTACAGGACCTCAAGGATGCTGAAGGCAAAAGCAAAAAGGCAATACAAATGACCAAAGGGTGGATTGCCGAGTGGATCGGTGATCCCGACTAACTGCGCTGACTGAACCTTCACAGCACACTTTTTGACAACGATAAATACTTGTTTAAATTTTTAGCCTAGTATGAGATTTTGTAGGGAATCATATTATTATTCAGGTTTTGAAGTTTAGAACTTAGAACTAAGTTTGAGAGAGATTTTTCCTTAGCTTTGAAGATTTGAAGATTTCCATTTCTAAAAATTGGAAGTGGGTGTTGAAGATTTTTCATCTTAGACGTTTGTAAAGATAATATTAATCGTACCCAATTGATGGAAACACATTTCGGTATTGATTTCTATCTTTTTACTATTTCTACCTAAAACCCCAATTCTTGGGGTGTGATTATGTGATTATGGGTTTTATTAACTGTTGGGTTCTGCTAATTGATAGTCTATTTGCTGTTTAAAAGTGATTTCGTTCAGTAATTGTGGTTGAATTTAATGGGTTGTAGTTGCAAATACAATCCTAATTTCGTGTTTTTAGCTTTCTCGAGAGAGAGGTTTTTAAAACCAAAATTGTCGAATCGATGGTCTATGGGTATTGGGTTGTCATGGGCTCAGCTAGAGAGAGTGAACCCTAAACCCTTTTCCACACATTAAGCTCGAGAGAGTGAATGGAATAAAGTGAAGGTTGTGCTTCATTGTAGCTTATTGGTGTTCGAGAGAAACCAATTTGATTCGGGGTAAATTGTTCGGGAGAAAGCTTACCCCCACTAAAGTCTAACTTATTCACTGATTTGTAGTGCTTTACTATTAATTGCAATTACCGGGTTATTTACCTTAGCCCATAATCCTATCACATCCCAAGAAACTTATCTCCATATTCGTATTTTCATATTATTTGTTATTTTTAGTTGCTTGTTGACTACAAACCCCCATTTTTTATATTTGACACTTGTTTCGACCCTAAGTTTATCATGATTTTCTGCATAAATGTTTTTAGCGATAATTGACTTGAGCATATTTATGCTTTTCTATTGATTCTAGAGTACGAACCACTCCCTTGGGACTCAACCCCAACTCACTAGTTGGGTTATGTTACTACTCACGATCGATAGCACTTGAACTGGAAGTATTGTCCTAATATGTGAAATCAAAATGGTGCCGCTGCCGGGGACTGGAGTTACTTGAGAATATCTAGATAAGTTAAATGTTGTTCTTGTTAGTTATAGTTGTCACGACCCAAGCCTAGGGCCTAGACGTGACCGGCGAATGGGGAACCCGAAGGAACCCCAAACAAGCCTCATAGCGTATCTTACACATCATTGGTCGCGGAAGCAATTAAAATGACCATAAGCGATAAGCATAATCAAGGGGGAAATCGGGACTAAGGGAGCAAAAAAAAAAGAAATGATACTTAAATACCATAGATGAGTCAAGCTCAAGCATAATACACAACTTGTCCAACACCACCTCTAAACATGAATACTTAGCGGGGGCCAAGACAAACTACCGGGCTCACCCTCATAATCAAAACATAACTAAAAAGAAAAAAGTCTTATACATAGCAAAAGATCATGAGCAACGTCCCCGGAATGGAGGACTCACCAATAACCTCGATAGAAAATCGCATTAGCCACGCGGAGGAGGATGGTCAAGCGGTGCTCCGGTCCCTACATGGTGACATCATGTAGGCATAGAGTATGCGTTAGTACGTTTGAATGTACTAAGTATATGGGATGCAATGCAATGCTACAATAGATGGACATCATAGGAAAATGCATAATAATACCCGTTAGATAGCACATTAATGAAACGATATATATATAATGACGCTTACATAAAAATCATATTTAGTGGGACGTAGCACAAGTGTGGTGAGTGACCATCAATATAGTATTTCCAAGGCCTACCACCCCCTTGGAGAGGCGAAAGAGGTACAAACCCCTCAATGTGGTTACCCGGGCCTACCACCCCCCGAGCTAGGGACCAAGGTACAAACCCCTCGATATGGTTATACGGGCCTACTACCCCCCGTACTAGGCAACCAAGGTACCAACCCCTCGATACGGTTATACGGGCCTACTACCCCCCGTACTAGGCAACCAAGGTACCAACCCCTCGATACGGTTATACGGGCCTACTACCCCCCGTACTAGGCAACCAAGGTACCAACCCCTCGATACGGTTATACGGGCCTACTACCCCCCGTACTAGGCAACCAAGGTACCAACCCCTCGATACGGTTATACGGGCCTACTACCCCCCGTACTAGGCAACCAAGGTACCAACCCCTCGATACGGTTATACGGGCCTACTACCCCCCGTACTAGGCAACCAAGGTACCAACCCCTCGATACGGTTATACGGGCCTACTACCCCCCGTACTAGGCAACCAAGGTACCAACCCCTCGATACGGTTATACGGGCCTACTACCCCCCGTACTAGGCAACCAAGGTACCAACCCCTCGATACGGTTATACGGGCCTACTACCCACCGTACTAGGCTTGGTCGACTCACAACACGTATATAGAGAAAATCATATACATGTATCCATTTCATCATCATTTCAATGATTATATGACCAT
>NW_006238933.1:766009-832338 GCF_000226075.1 Solanum tuberosum | reverse complement strand
CCCCTTTAAAGTTGACCCTCAAAATCGCATTTTTTGCGATTTTCAAATTTTGATACGGTTGTTCTAAAATTCGGGTTAGACTCATTTCCCACTCAATTTGACCCCCTGAATAAGAATATGAAGTCGAATTTCCAAAATCATGCACGGATTTTGAGATATATGGAAATTACAATTATAGGTATTTCCGAAACACATTTTCGGGCATTTTTGGGGTCGTTTCAATAGTAATACTTACTTAATTGTTTGTTTTGTTTTGTGTGCTTGTACTTTGAAATAGAGGAGGCTAGGATGTTGGGCAGTAATTGCGAACAAGTGGATTTTCATCCAATAGAAGCGATGATGTTCAGGTACCGCATCCTGACCTTCAAACAATTGGAAGGTGAACGGATTCATGAGTCATGAATAAGGTTTATAACACTACTGGTTCAATGTCCAACTCACGAAATTCCCGATGTAGTTCTCCTAGAATGTTTTTACAAAACACTTGGTCCCGGGAACAAGGTGTTGGCTGATCAACTCATCCCGATTGGTATTGCACAACAGCCCTATAAGATAGAAGCCCAACTGCCTGATCACATGGCTGAAACAAACCAAGAAATAGAGAGGGACTTCATGTTGGCCACACTGATAAATCAGCTAGATGATTTGGCCTAAGAGATGATGGAGATTGAAGTCCAATGCAAAAGGATGGATAGATACATATCTCCTCATGAGATAAGAAGGCCTAAGGACGATAAGGGTAAACATGTCGAAGGAATCCTCTCAATCATTCTCCAAAAGCAAAATGAGCATGATAGATTGCTACAAGAGATGAAGAAGAATATCGAAGTGCTAAGTCAAATGATTGGCTCTCACTTCAGATGTATCCAGCTAATTGAAAACCTCATGGGTCATGTATGACCACATCTCCACCCAAAAAAACAAGAGGGGTCGCTTAGTGATACTATGGCCGAACCTAAAAATGAGGTTTAAGATTAGACTTGCATCGTGACACGACGTAAACTAAGGCGCTTGTTAGGAGGCAACCCAAGACCCCTTATCGTTGTATTTTTTAAAAAAAAATAATGGTATGTTGTTTGTGTAGGTCGAAGTGGAAAAGTTGTTGAAAAGTGCAGGTTGGCGAGTAAAAGCTCCAGTCGGGGCACCACCGAAGAGGTTGGTGACCCCGACCCAGACCGCTGTTGGACTCAGGAAAGTTTTACAGTAGAGTCTGTAAAACTTGGCGAGGCCAGGGAATTATTGGCGAATCACCGACCAGGTCAGTGAACTCGATCTAGTCTGCCGTTTGGACCCCCAGTTTAACTGGAGGTCCTGTAAAACTCGGCGAGGTAAGTATCCACTCGATGACTCACCGAGTGGACCGGCGACCACGACTAACGTTGCCGACTGGGCGAGAACTCAGGGGACTGGTGTTACTTGAGAATTTTTAGATAAGTTAAATGTTATTCTTGTTAGTTATAGTAATACTTACTTAATTGTTAGTTTTGTTTTGTGTGGTTGTACTTTGAAATAGAGGAGGTTAGCAAGTTTGGCGGTAATTGCGAACAAGTGGATTTTCATCCAATAGAAGTAATGATGTTCAGGGATCGCATACCGACCTTCAAACAATTGGAAGGTGAACGGATTCATGAGTCATGGCTAATGTTTAAAGCACTACTGGTTCAATGCCAAACTCATGAAATTCCCGATGTAGTCCTCTTAGAATGTTTTTACAAAAGTTTTGGTCCCGGGAACAAGGTGTTGGCTGATCAACTCATCCGATTGGTATTGCACAACAGCCCTATGTGATAGAAGCCCAACTGCCTGATCATATGGCTGAAACAAACCAACAAATAGAGAGGGATTTCATGTTGGCCGCACTGATAAATCAGTTAGATGATTTGGCCAAAACGATGATGGGGATTGAAGTCCCATGCAAACGGAAGGATAGATACATCTCTCCTCATGAGAGAAGAAGGCCTAAGGACGATGAGGGTAAACGTGTCGAAGGAATGCTCTAAATCATTCTCCGAAAGGTAAATGAGCATGATAGATTACTAGAAGAGATGAAGGAGAATATCGAAGTGCTACGTCAAATGATTGGCTCTCACTCCAGATATATCCAGCTAATTGAAAACATCATGGGTCATGCATGGCCTCATCTCCAACCAAAAAAATAAGAGGGGTCGCTTAGTGATACTAAGGCCGACCCTAAAAATGAGGTTTGAGATTAGACTTGCATCGTGACAAGACGTAAACTAAGGCTCTGCTTGGGAGGCAACCCAAGACCCCTTATCGCTCAATTTTTTCTTTAAAAAATAATGGTGTGTTGTTTGTGTAGGTCGAAGTGGGAAAATTGTTGTTAAAACGTGCAGGTTGGCGAGTAAAAGCTCCAGTCGGCGCACCACCGAAGAGTTTGGCGACCACGACCCAGACCGCTGTTGGACTCAAGAAAGTTTTACACTAGAGTCTGTAAAATTTGGCGAGGCAAGGGAATTATTGGCGAATCACCGACCAGGTCGGTGAACTCGATCTTCTCTGCCGTTTGGACCCCTAGTTTAACTGGAGGTCCTATAAAACTCGGCAAGGTAAGTATCCACTCGGTGACTCACCGGGTGGATCGGCGACCACGACTAACGCCGCCAACTGGGCGAGAACTCCGGAGACTGGTGTTACTTGATAATTTTTAGATAAGGTAAATGTTGTTCTTGTTAGTTATAGTAATACTTACTTAATTGTTAGTTTTGTTTTGTGTACTTGTACTTTGAAATAGAGGAGGTTAGCATGTTGGGCAGTAATTGTGAACAAGTGGCTTTTCATCCAATAGAAGTGATGATGTTCAGGGAACGCATCCTGCCTTCAAACAATTGGAAGGTGAACGGATTCATGAGTCATGGTTAAGGTTTGAAGCACTACTGGTTCGACTCCCAACTCATGAAATTCCCTATGTAGTCCTCCTAGAATGTTTTTACAAAGGTCTTGGTCCCGGTAACAAGGTGTTGGCTTATCAACTCATCCCGAGTGGTATTGCACAGCAACCCTTTGTGATAGAAGCCCAACTGCCTGATCACATGGCTGAAACAAACCAAGAAATAAAGAGGGACTTCATGTTGGCCGCACTGATAAATCAGCTAGATAATTTGGCCAAAACGATGATGAAGATTGAAGTCCAATGCAAAAGGAAGGATAGATACTTCTCACCTCATGAGAGAAGAAGGCCTAAGGATGATGAGGGTAAACGTGTCGAAGGAATGCTCTGAATCATTCTCCAAAAGGTAATGAGCATGATAGATTGCTAGAAGAGATGAAGGAGAATTTCGAAGTGCTAAGTCAAATGATTGGCTCGCACTCCATATCTATCCAGCTAATTGAAAACCTCATGGGTCATGTATGGCCTCATCTCCACCCAAAAAAATAAGACGGGTCGCTTAGTGATACTATGGCCGACCCCAAAAATGAGGTTTGAGATTAGACTTGCATCGTGACACGTTGTAAACTAGGGCGCTTCTTGGGAGGCAACCCAAGACCCCTTATCGTTCTATTTTTTCATTAAAAAATAATGGTGTGTTGTTTGTGTAGGTCGAAGTGGGAAAATTGTTTTTGAAAAATGCAGGTTGGCGAGTAAAAGCTCCAGTCGGCGCACCACCGAAGAGGTTGGCGACCTCGACCCAGACCGCTGTTGGACTCAAGAAAGCTTTACACTAGAGTCTATAAAACTTGGCGACGAAAGGGAATTATTGGCGACTCACCGACCAGGTCGGTGAACTCGATCTAGTCTGCCGTTTGGACCCCCAATTTAACTGGAGGTCCTGTAAAACTCGGCGAGGTAAGTATCCACTCGGTGACTCAATGAGTGGATCGGCGACCACGACTAACGTCGCCGATTGGGCGAGAACTCCGGAGACTGGTGTTACTTGATAATTTTTAGATAAGGTAAATGTTGTTCTTGTTAGTTATAGTAATACTTACTTAATTGTTAGTTTTGTTTTGTGTACTTGTACTTTGAAATTAGAGGAGGTTAGCATGTTGGGCAGTAATTGTGAACAAGTGGCTTTTCATCCAATAGAAGTGATGATGTTCAGGGAACGCATCCTGACCTTCAAACAATTGGAAGGTGAACGGATTCATGAGTCATGGCTAAGGTTTGAAGCACTACCGGTTCGACTCCCAACTCATGAAATTCCCGATGTAGTCCTCCTAGAATGTTTTTACAAAGGTCTTGGTCCCGGTAACAAGGTGTTGGCTTATCAACTCATCCCGAGTGGTATTGCACAGCAACCCTATGTGATAGAAGCCCAACAGCCTGATCACGTGGCTGAAACAAACCAAGAAATAGAGAGGGACTTCATGTTGGCCGCACTGATAAATCAGCTTGATGATTTGGCTAAAACGATGATGGAGATTGAACTCCAATGCAAATGGAAGGATAGATACATCTCTCCTCACGAGAGAAGAAAATCCTAAGGACGATGAGGGTAAATGTGTCGAAGAAATGCTCTCAATCATACTCCCAAAGGTAAATGAGCATGATAGATTGTAGGAAGAGATGAAGGAGAATATCGAAGTGCTAAGTCAAATGATTGGCTCTCACTCCAGATCTATCCAGCTAATTGAAAATCTCATGGGTCATGTATGGCCTCATCTCCACCCAAAAAAATAAGAGGGGTCGCTTAGTTATACTAAGGCCGACCCCAAAAATGAGGTTTGAGATTTGACTTACATCGTGACATGACGTAAACTAAGGCGCTGCTTGGAAGGCAACTCAAGACCCCTTATCACTCTATTTTTCTTTAAAAAATAATGGTGTGTTGTTTGTGTAGGTCGAAGTGGGAAAATTGTTATTGAAAAGTGCAGGTTGGCGAGTAAAAGCTCCAGTCGGCGCACTAGCGAAGAGGTTGGCAACCCCGACCCAGATCGCTGTTGGACTCAAGAAAGTTTAACACTAGAGTCTGTAAAACTTGGCGAGGCCGGGGAATTATTGGCGAATCACCGACCAGGTCGGTGAACTCGATCTAGTCTGCTGTTTGGACCCCTAGATTAACTGGAGGTCCTATAAAACTCGGCGAGGTAAGTATCCACTCGGTGACTCAATGAGTGGATCGGCGACCACGACTAACTTCGCCGATTGGGCGAGAACTTCGGGGACTTGTGTTATTTGAGAATTTTCAGATAAGTTAAATGTTGTTCTTGGTAGTTATAATAATACTTACTTAATTGTTAATTTTGTTTTGTAAGCTTGTACTTTGAAATAGAGGAGGCTAGCATGTTGGGCAGTAATTGCGAACAAGTGGATTTTCATCCAATAGACGTGATGATGTTCAGGGATCGCATCCTGACCTCAAACAATTGGAAGGTGAACGGATTCATGAGTCATGGCTAAGGTTTAAAGCACTACTGGTTCGATGCCCAACTCATGAAATTCCCGATGTAGTCCTCCTATAATGTTTGTACAAAGGTCTTGGTACCGGGAACAAGGTGTTGGCTGATCAATTCATCCCGAGTGGTATTGCACAACAGCCCTATGTGATAGAAGCCCAACTGCCTGATCACATGGCTGAAACAAACCAAGAAATAGAGAGGGACTTCATGTTGGCCGCACTGATAAATCAGCTAGATGATTTGGCCAAAACGATAATGGAGATTGAAGTCCAATGCAAAAGGAAGGATAGATACACCTCTCCTCATGAGAGAAGAAGGCCTAAGGACGATGAGGGTAAACATGTCAATGGAATGCTCTAAATCATTCTCCTAAAGATAAATGAGCATGATAGATTGATGGAAGAGATGAAGGAGAATATCGAAGTGCTAAGTCAAATGATTGGCTCTCACTCCATATCTATCCAGCTAATTGAAAATCTCATGGGTCATGTATGGCCTCATTTCCACCCAAAAAAATAAGTGGGGTTGCTTAGTTATACTAAGGCCGACCCCAAAAATGAGGTTTGAGATTAAACATACATCGTGACATGACGTAAACTAAGGCGCTGCTTGGGAGGTAACTCAAGACCCCTTATCACTCTATTTTTCTTTAAAAAATAATGGTGTGTTGTTTGTGTAGGTCGAAGTGGGAAAATTGCTGTTGAAAAGTGCAAGTTGGCGAGTAAAAGCTCCAATCGGCGCACCACCGAAGAGGTTGGCGACCCCGACCCAGATCGCTGTTGGACTCAAGAAAGTTTAACACTAGAGTCTGTAAAACTTGGCGAGGCCAGGGAATTATTGGAGAATCACCGACCAGGTCGGTGAACTCGATCTAGTCTACTGTTTTGACCCCCAATTTAACTAGAGGTCTTGTAAAACTTGGCGAGAACTCCGGGGACTGGTGCTACTTGAGAATTTTTAGATAAGTTAAATGTTGTTCTTGTTATTTATTGTAATACTTATTTAATTGTTAGTTTTGTTTTGTGTGCTTGTACTTTGAAATAGAGGAGGCTAGCATGTTGGGCAGTAATTGCGAACAAGTGGATTTTCATCCAATAGAAGTGATGATGTTCAGGGATTGCACCATAACCTTCAAACAATTGGAAGGTGAACGGATTCATGAGTCATGGCTAAGGTTTAAAGCACTACTGGTTCAATGCCCAATTCATCAAATTCCTGATGTAGTCCTCCTAGAATGTTCTTACAAAAGTCTTGGTCCCGGGAACAAGGTGTTGGTTGATCAACTCATCCCGAGTGGTATTGCTCAACAGCCTTATCTAATAGAAGCCCAACTTCCTGATCACATAGCTGAAAGAAACCAAGAAATAGAGAGGGACTTCATGTTGGCCGCACTGATAAATCAGCTAAATGATTTGGCCAAAACGATGATGGAGATTGAAGTTCAATGCAAAAGGAAGGATAGATACATCTCTCCTCATAAGAGAAGAATTCCTAAGGACGATGAGGGTAAACGTATCGAAGGAATGCTCTCAATCATTCTCCAAAAGGTAAATGAGCATGATACATTACTAAAAGAGATGAATGAGAATATCGAAGTGCTAAGTCAAATGATTAGCTCTCACCCTAGATCTATCCAGCTAATTGAAAACCTCATGAGTCATGTATGGCCTCATCTCAACCCAAAAAAATAAGAGGGGTCGCTTAGTGATACTATGGCAGACCCGAAAAATGAGGTTTTCGATTAGACTTGCATCGTGACACGACATAAACTAAGGGGCTGCTAGTGAGGCAACCCAAGACCCATTATCTCTCTATTTTTTCTTTAAAAAATAATGGTGTGTTGTTTGTCTAGGTCGAAGTGGGAAAGTTGTGCAAAAGTGCAGGTTAGCGACTAAAAGCTCTAGTTGGCGCACCACCGAAGAGGTTGGCGACCCCGACCCAGACCGCTGTGGGACTCAAGAAAGTTTTACAGTAGAGTCTGTAAAACTTGGCGAGGCCAGGGAATTATTGGCGAATCACCGACCAGGTCGATGAACTCGATCTAGTCTGCCGTTTGGACCCCCAATTTAACTGGAGGTCCTGTAAAACTCGGCGAGGTAAGTATCCACTCGGTGACTCAATGAGTGAATCGGCGACCATGACTAACGACGCCGATTGGGCGAGAACTCCGGGGACTGGTGTTACTTGAGAATTTTGAGATAAGTTAAATGTTGTTCTTGTGAGTTATAGTAATACTTAATTATTAGATTAGTTTTGTGTTCTTGTACTTTGAAATAGAGGAGGCTAGCATGTTGGGCAGTAATTGAGAACAACTGGATTTTCATCCAATAGACGTGATGATCTTCAGGGATCGCATCCTGACCTTCAAACAATTGGAAGGTGAACGGATTCATGAGTCATGCCTAAGGTTTAAAGCACTACTAGTTCAATGCCCAACTCATGAAATTCTCGATGTAGCCCTCCTAAAATGTTTTTACAAAAGTCTTGGTCCCGGTAACAAGGTGTTGACTGATCAACTCATCTCGAGTGGTATTGCACAATAGCCCTATGTGATAGAAGCCCAACTGCCTGATCACATGGCTGAAACAAACCAACAAATAGAGAGGGACTTCATGTTGGCCGCACTGATAAATCAGCTAGATGATTTGGCCAAAACGATGATGGAGATTGAAGTCCAATGCAAAAGGAAGGATAGATACATCTCTCCTCATGAGAGAAGAAGGCCTAAGGACGATGACGGTAAACGTGTCGAAGGAATGCTCTGAATCATTCTCCGAAGGCTATATGAGTATGATAGATTGCTAGAAGAGATGTAGGAGTATATTGAAGTGCTAAGTCAAATGATTGGCTCTCACTCTAGATCTATCCAGCTAATTGAAAACCTCATGGGTCATGTATGGCCTCATCTCCACCTAAAAAAATAAGAGGGGTCGCTTAGTGATACTATGGCCGACCCCAAAAATGAGGTTTGAGATTAGACTTGCATCGTGACACGTCGTAAACTAAGGCGGTGCTTGGGAGGAAACCCAAGACTCGTTATCGCTCTATTTTTTCTTTAAAAATTGATGGTGTGTTGTTTGTGTATGTCGAAGTGGGAAAATTGTTGTTGAAAAGTGTAGGTTGGCGAGTAAAAGCTCTAGTCGGTGCACCTCCGAAGAGGTTGGCGACCCCGACCCAGACCGCTATTGGACTCAAGAAAGTTTTACACTAGACTCTGTAAAATTTGGCGAGGCAAGGGAATTATTGGCGAATCACCGACCAGGTCGGTGAACTCGATCTAGTCTGCAGTTTGGACCCCTAATTTAACTGGAGGTCCTGTAAAACTCGGCGAGGTAAGTATCCACTCGGTGACTCAATGAGTGGATCGGCAACCACGACTAACGTCGCCGATTGGGCGAGAACTCCGGAGACTGGTGTTACTTGAGAATTTTGAGATAAGTTAAATGTTGTTCTTGTGAGTTATAGTAATACTTACTTAATTGTTAGTTTTGTTTTGTGTCTTGTACATTGAAATAGAGGAGGCTAGCATGTTGGGCAGTAATTGCGAACAAGTGGATTTTCATCCAATAGACGTGATGATGTTCAGGGATCGCATCCTGACCTTCAAACAACTGGAAGGTGAATGGATTCATGAGTCATGCCTAAGGTTTAAAGCACTACTAGTTCAATGACCAACTCATGAAATTCTCGATGTAGTCCTCCTAGAATGTTTTTACAAAAGTCTTGGTCCCGGTAACAAGGTTTTGGCTGATCAACTCATCCCGAGTGGTATTGCACAATAGCACTATGTGATAGAAGCCCAACTGCCTGATCACATGGCTGAAACAAACCAACAAATAGAGAGGGAGTTCATGTTAGCCGCTCTGATAAATCATCTAGATGATTTGGCCGAAACGATGATGGAGATTGAAGTCCAATGCAAAAGGAAGGATAAATACATCTCTCCTCATGAGAGAAGATAGCCTAAGGACGATTAGGGTAAACGTGTCGAAGGAATGCTCTTAATCATTCTCCAAAAGGTAAATGAGCATGATAGATTGCTAGAAGAGATGAAGGAGAATATCGAAGTGCTAAGTCAAATGATTGGCTCTCACTCCATATCTATCCAGCTAATTGAAAACCTCATGGGTCATGTATGGCTTCATCTCCACCCAACAAAATAAGAGGGGTCGCTTAGTGATACTATGGCCGACCCCAAAAATGAGGTTTGTGATTAGACTTGCATCGTGACACGACGTAAAATAAGGTGCTGCTTGGGAGGCAACCCAAGACCCCTTATCGCTCTATTTTTCTATAAAAAATAATTGTGTGTTGTTTGTGTAGGTCGAAGTGGGAAAATTGTTGTTGAAAAGTGCAGGTTGGTGAGTAAAAGCTCCAGTCGGCGCACCACCGAAGTGGTTGGTGACCCCAACCCAGACCGCTGTTGGACTTAAGAAAGTTTTACACTAGAGTCTGTGATACTTGGAGATGCCAGGGAATTATTGGCGAATCACCGACCAGGTCAGTGAACTCATTCTAGTCTGCCGTTTGGACCCCCAGTTTAACCGGAGGTACTGTAAAACTCGGCTAGGTAAGTATCCACTCGGTGACTCATCGAGTGGATCGGTGACCACGACTAAAGTATCCGACTAGACGAGAACTCCAGGGAGTGGTGTTACTTGAGAATTTTTAGATAAGTTAAATGTTGTTCTTGTTATTTATAGTAATACTTACTTAATTGTTAGTTTGGTTTTGTGTGCTTGTACTTTGAAATAGAGGAGGCTAGCGTGTTGGGCAGTAATTGCGAACAAGTGGATTTTCATCCAATAGAAGTGATGATGTTCCGGGATTGCACCCTGACCTTCAAACAATTGGAAGGTGAACGGATTCATGAGTCATGGCTAAGGTTTAAAGTAGTATTGGTTCAATGCCCAACTTATGAAATTCCCGATGTAGTCCTCCTAGAATGTTTTTACAAAAGTCTTGGTCGCGGGAACAAGGTGTTGGTTCATTAACTCATCCCGATTGGTATTGCACAACAGCCCTATGTGATAGAAGCCCAACTGCCTGATCACATGGTTGAAACAAACCAAGAAATAGAGAGGGACTTCATGTTGGACGCACTGATAAATCAGCTAGATAATATGGCCAAAACGATGATGGAGATTGAAGTCAAATGAAAAATGAAGGATAGATACATCTCTCCTCATGAGAGAAGAAGGCCTAAGGACGATGAGGGTAAACGTGTTGAAGGAATGCTCTGAATCATTCTCCAAAAGGTAAATGAGCATGATAGATTGCTAGAAGAGATGAAGGAGAATATCGAAGTGCTAAGTCAAATGATTGACTCTCACTCCAGATCTATCCAGCTAATTGAAAACCTCATGGGTCATGTATGGCCTCATCTCCACCCAAAAAAATAAGAGGGGTAGCTTAGTGAGACTATGGCCAACCCCAAAAATGAGTTTTGAGATTAGACTTGCATCGTGACACGTCGTAAACTAAGGCGCTGCTTGGGAGGCAACCCAAGACCCCTTATCACTGTATTTTTTCTTTAAAAAATAATGGTGTGTTGTTTGTCTAGGTCGAAGTGGGAAAGTTCTTGAAAAGTGCAGGTTGGCGAATAAAAGCTCCAGTCGGCGCACCACCGAAGAGGTTGGCGACCCCGACCCAGACCGTTATTGGACTCAAGAAAGTTTTACACTAGATTCTGTAAAACTTGGCGAGGCCAGGGAATTATTGGCGAATCACCGACCAGGTCGGTGAACTGGACCTAGTCTGCCGTTTGGACCCCCAGTTTGACTAGAGGTCTTGCAAAACTCGGCGATGTAAGTATCCACTCGGTGACTCACCGAGTGGATTGGCGACCAAGACTAACATGGCCGACTGGGCGAGAACTCCGGGGACTGGTGTTACTTGAGAATTTTTTAGAAAGGTTAAATGTTGTTCTTGTTAGTTATAGTAATACTTACATAATTGTTAGTTTTGTTATGTGTTCTTGTACTTTGAAATAGAAGAGGCTAGCATGTTGGGCAGTAATTGCGAACAAGTAGATTTTCATCCAATGGAGGTGATGATGTTCAGGGGTCGCACCCTGACCTTCAAACAATTGGAAGGTGAACGGATTCATGAGTCATGGCTAAGGTTTAAAGCAGTACTGGTTGAATGCCCAACTCATGAAATTCCCGATGTAGTCCTCCTAGAATGTTTTTACAAAAGTCTTGGTCCCGGGAACAAGGTGTTAGTTAATTAACTCATCCCGATTGGTATAGCACAACAGCGCTACGTGATAAAAGCCCAACTCCCTAATCACAAGGATGAAACAAACCAAGAAATAGTGAGGGATTTCATGTTGGCCGCACTAATAAATCGGCTAGATGATTTTGCCAAAACGATGATGGAGATTGAACTCCAATGCAAACGGAAGGATAGATACATCTCTCCTCATGAGAGAAGAAGGCCTAAGGACGATGAGGTTAAACGTGTCGAAGGAATGATCTGAATCATTCTCCAAAAGGTAAATGAGCATGATAGATTGCTAGATGAGATGAAGGAGAATATCGAAGTGCTAAGTCAAATGATTCGATCTCACTCCAGATCTATCCAGCTAATTGAAAACCTCATGGGTCATGTATGGCTTAATCTCCAACCAAAAAAATAAGAGGGGTCGCTTAGAAATATTATGGCCGATCCCAAAAATGAGGTTTGAGATTAGACTTGCATCGTGACATGACGTAAACTAAGGCGCTGCTTGGGAGGCAATCCAAGACCCCTTATCGCTCGATTTTTTCTTTAAAAAATAATGGTGTGTTGTTTTTCTAGGTCGAAGAGGGAAAGTTGTTGAAAAATGCAGGTTGGCGAATAAAAGCTCCAGTCGGCGCACCACCAAATAGGTTGGCGACCCCAACCCAACCCACTGTTGGACTCAAGAAAGTTTTACCCTAGAGTCTGTAAAACTTGGCGAGGCCAGGGAATTATTGGCGAATCACCGACTAGGACGGTGAACTCGATCCAGTCTGTCGTTTGGACCCCTTATTTAACTGAAGGTCCTGTAAAATTCGGCGAGGTAAGTATCCACTCGATGACTCACCGAGTGGATCGGCGACCACGACTAACGTCGCTGACTGGGCGAGAACTCCGGGGACTGGTGTTACTTGAGAATTTTTAGATAAGTTAAATGTTATTCTTGTTATTTATAGTAATACTTACTTAATTGTTACTTTTGTTTTGTGTGCTTGTACTTTGAAAGAGAGGAGGCTAGCATGTTGGGCAGTAATTGTGAACAAGTGGATTTTCATCCAATAGAAGTGATGATGTTCAGGTATCGTATCCTAACCTTCAAAAAATTTGAAGTTGAACGGATTCATGAGTCATGGCTAAGATTTAAAGTAGTACTGGTACAATGCCCAACTCATGAAATTCCTGATGTAGTCCTCCTATAATGTTTTTACAAAAGTCTTGGTCCCGGGAACAAGGTGTTGGTTGATTAACTCATCCCGATTGGTATTGCACAACAACCCTATGTTATAGAAGCCCAACTGCTTGATCACGTGGTTGAAAAAAACCAAGGAATAGAGAGGGACTTCATCTTGGCCGCACTGATAAATCAGCTAGATAATTTGGCCAAAACGATGATGGGGATTGTAGTCCAATGCAAAAGGAAGGATAGATACATCTCTCCTCATGAAAGAAGAAGGCCTAAGGACGATGAGGGTAAACGTTTCGAAGGAATGCTCTGAATCATTCTCCAAAAGGTAAATGAGCATGATAGATTGCTAGAAAAGATGAAGGAGAATATCGAAGTGCTAAGTCAAATAATTGGCTCTCACTCCATATCTATCCAGCTGATTGAAAACCTCATGGGTCATGTATGGCCACATCTCCACCCAAAAAAATAAAAGGGGTCGCTTAGTGATACTGTGGCCGACCCCAAAAATGATGTTTGAGATTAGATTTCCATCGTGACACGATGCAAACTAAGGCGCTTCTTGGGAGGCAACTCAAGACCCCTTATGGCTCTATTTTTTCTTTAAAAAATAAGGGTGTGTTGTTTGTCTAGGTCGAAGTGGGAAAATTTTTGTGGAAAAGTGCAGTTAGGCGAGTTAAACCTCCAGTCGGCGCACCACCGAAGAGGTTGGCGACCCCGACCTAGACCGCTGTTGGACTCAAGAAAGTTTTACACTAGAGTCTATAAAACTTGGCGAGGCCAGGGAATTATTGGCGAATCACCAACCAGGTCGGTGAACTCGATCTTGTCTGCCGTTTGGACTCCTAGTTTAACTGGAGGTCCTATGAAACTCGGCCAGGTAAGTATCCACTCGATGACTCACTGGTTGGATCGGCGACCACGACTAACGTCACCAACTTGTCGAGAACTCCGGGGACTGGTGTTACTTGAGAATTTTTAGATAAGTTAAATGTTGTTCTTGTTAGTTATAGTAATACTTACTTAATTGTTAGTTTTGTTTTGTGTGCTTGTACTTTGAAATAGACGAGGCTAGCATGTTGGGCAGTAATTGTGAACAAGTGGATTTTCATCCAATAGAGGTGATGATGTTCAGGGAACGCATCCTGACCTTCAAACAATTGGAAGGTGAACGGATTCATGAATCATGGCTAAGGTTTAAAGCACTACTGGTTCGATGCCCAACTAATGAAATTCCCGATGTAGTCCTCCTAGAATGTTTTTACAAAAGTCTTGGTCCCGGGAACAAAGTGTTGGCTGATTAACTCATCCCGAGTGGTATTGCACAACTGCCCTATGTGATAGAAGCCTAACTGCCTGATGGCTGAAACAAACCAAGAAATAGAGACGGACTTCATGTTGGCCGCACTGATAAATCAGCTAGATGATTTGGTCAAAATGATGATGGAGATTGAAGTCCAATGCAAAAGGAAGGATAGATACATCTCTCCTCATGAGAGAAGAAGGCCTAAGGACGATGAGGGTAAACGTGTCGAAGGAATGCTCTTAATCATTCTTCAAAAGGTAAATGACCATGATAGATTGCTAGAAGAGATGAAGGAGAACATCAAAGTGCTAAGTCAAATGATTGGCTCTCACTCTAGATCTATCCAGCTAATTGAAAACCTCATGGGTCATGTATGGCCTCATCTCCACCCAAAAAATAAGAGGGGTCGCTTAGTGATACTATGGCCGACCCCAAAAATGAGGTTTGAGATTAGACTTGCATCGTGACACGTCGTAAAATAAGGCGCTGCTTGAGAGGCAACCCAAGACCCCTTATCGCTCTATTTTTTCTTTAAAAAATAATGGTGTGTTGTTTGTGTAGGTCGAAGTGGGAAAGTTGTTGAAATGTGCAGGTTAGCGAATAAAAGCTCCAGTCGGCGCACCACTGAAGAGGTTGGTGACCCCGACCCAGACTGTTGTTGGACTCAAGAAAGTTTTACACTAGAGTCTGTAAAACTCGGCGAGGCCAGGGAATTCTTGGCGAATCACCCACCAGGTCGGTGAACTCGATCTAGTCTGCCGTTTGGACCCCCAGTTTAACTAGAGGTCCTGCAAAACTCGGCGAGGTAAGTATCCACTCCGTGACTCACCGAGTGGATCGGCGACCAAGACTAACGTCGCCGACTGGGCGAGATCTCCGGGGACTGGTGTTACTTGAGAATATTTTAGATAGGTCAAATGTTGTTCTTGTTAGTTATAGTAATACTTACTTAATTGTTAGTTTTGTTATGTGTTCTTGTACTTTGAAATAGAAGAGGCTAGCATGTTGGGCAGTAATTGCGAACAAGTGGATTTTCATCCAATAGAAGTGATGATGTTCAGGGATCGCACCCTGACCTTCAAACAATTGGAAGGTGAATCGATTCATGATTCATGGCTAAGGTTTAAAGCAGTACTGGTTCAATGCCCAACTCATAAAATTGCCGATGTAGTCCTCATAGAATGTTTTTACAAAAGTCTTGGTCCAGGGAACAAGGTGTTGGTTGATTAACTCATCCCGATTGGAATTGCACAACAGCCCTATGTGATAAAAGCCCAACTCCCTGATCACTAGGGTGAAACAAACCAAGAAATAGTGAGCGATTTCATGTTGGCCGCACTGATAAATCAGCTAGATGATTTGGCCAAAACGATGATGGAGATTGAACTCCAATGCAAACGGAAGGATAGATACATCTCTCCTCATGAGAGAAGAAGGCCTAAGTACGATGAGGGTAAACGTGTCGAAGGAATGCTCTTAATCATTCTCCTAAAGGTAAATGAGCATGATAGATTACTAGAAGAGATGAAGGAGAATATCGAAGTGCTAAGTCAAACGATTGGCTCTCACTCCAGATCTATCCAGCTAATTGAAAACCTCATGGGTCAGGTATGGCTTCATCTCCACCCAAAAAAATAAGAGGGGTCGCTTAGTGATACTATGGCCGACCCCAAAAATGAGGTTTGAGATTAGACTTGCATCGTGACACGAAGTAAACTAAGGCGCTGCTTGGGAGGCAACCAAAGACCCCTTATTGCTCTATTTTTCTTTAAAAAATTATTGTGTGTTGTTTTTGTAGGTCGAAGTGGGAAAATTGTTGTTGAAAAGTGCAGGTTGGCGAGTAAAAGCTCTAATCGACGCACCGCCGAAGAGGTTGGCGACCCCAACCCAGACCTCTGTTGGACTTAAGAAAGTTTTACACTAGAGTCTGTAAAACTTAGCGAGGAAAGGGAATTATTGGCGAATCACCGACCAGGTCGGTGAACTCGATCTAGTCTGCCGTTTTGACCCCCAATTTAACTGGAGCTCCTGTAAAACTCGGCGAGGTAAGTATCCACTCGGTGACTCAATGAGTGGATCGGCGACCACGACTAACTTCGCCGATTGGGCGAGAACTCCGGGGACTGGTGTTATTTGAGAATTTTCATATAAGTTAAATGTTGTTCTTGGTAGTTATAGTAATACTTACTTAATTGTTAGTTTTGTTTTGTAAGCTTGAACTTTGAAATAGAGGAGGCTAGCATGTTGGGCAGTAATTGCGAACAAGTGGATTTTCATCAAATAGATGTGATGATGTTCAGGGATCGCATCCTGACCTTCAAACAATTGGAAGGCGAACGGATTCATGAGTCATGGCAAAGGTTTAAAGCACTACTGGCTAAATGCCCAACTCATAAAATTCCCGATGTAGTCCTCCTAGAATGTTTTTACAAAGGTCTTGGTCCCGGGAACAAGGTGTTGGCTGATCAACATATCCCGAGTGGTATTGCGCAAAAGCCCTATGTAATAGAATCCCAACTGCCTGATCACATGGCTGAAACAAACCAAGAAATAGAGAGGGACTTCATGTTGGCCGCACTGATAAATCAGCTAGATGATTTGGCCAAAACGATGATGGAGATTGAAGTCCCATGAAAAAGGAAGGATAGATACATCTCTCCTCACGAGAGAAGAAGGCCTAAGGACGATGAGGGTAAACGTGTCGAAGGAATGCTCTCAATCATTCTCCGAAAGGTAAATGAGCATGATAGATTGCTGGAAGAGATGAAGGAGAATATCGAAGTGCTAAGTCAAATGATTGGCTCTCACTCCAGATCTATCCGGCTAATTGAAAACCTCATGGGTCATCTATGGCCTCATCTCCATCCAAAAAAATAAGAGGGGTCGCTTAGTGATACTATGGCCGACCCCAAAAATGAGGTTTGAGATTAGACTGGCATCGTGACAGGACGTAATCTAAGGCGCTGCTTGGGAGGCGACCCAAGACCCCTTATCGCTCTATTTTTTTAAAAAAAATTTATGGTGTGTTGTTTTTGAAGGTCGAAGTGGGAAAATTGTTGTTGAAAAGTGCAGGTTGGCGAGTAAAAGCTCCAATCGGCGCACCACCGAAGAGGTTGACGACCCCAACCCAAACCGCTGTTGGACTTAAGAAAGTTTTACACTAGAATCTGTAAAACTTGGCGAGGCAAGGGAATTATTGGCGAATCACCGACCAGGTCGGTGAACTTGATCTAGTCTGCCGTTTTAACCCCCAATTTAACTGGAGGTCCTGTAAAACTCGGCGAGGTAAGTATCCACTCGGTGACTTAATGAGTGGATCGGCGACCACGACTAACTTCGCCGATTGGGCGAGAACTCCGACGACTAGTGTTATTTGAGAATTTTCAGATAATTTAAGTGTTGTTCTTCGTAGTTATTGTAATACTTACTTAATTGATAGTTTTGTTTTGTGTGCTTGTACTTTGAAATAGAATAGGCTAGCATGTTGGGCAGTAATTGCGAACAAGTGTATTTTCATCCAATAGAAGTGATGATGTTCAGATATCGCATCGTGACCTTCAAACAATTGGAAGGTCAACGGATTCATGAGTCATGGCTAAGGTTTAAAGTAATACTGGTTCAATGCCCAACTCATGAAATTCCCGATGTAGTCCTCCTAGAATATTTTTACAAAAGTCTTCGTCCCGGGAACAAGGTGTTCGTTGATCAACTCATCCCGATTGGTATTGCACAACAGCCCTATGTGATAGAAGCCTAACTGCCAGATCACATGGCTGAAACTAACCAAGAAATAGAGAGGGACTTCATGTTGGCCGCACAGATAAATCAGCTAGATGATTTGGCCAAAACGATGATGGAGGTTGAAGTCCAATACAAAAGGAAGGATAGATACATCTCTCCTCATGAGAGAAGAAGGCCTAAGGACGATGAGGGTAAACGTGTCGAAGGAATGCTCAGAATCATTCTCCAAAAGGTAAATGAGCATGATAGATTGCTAGAGGAGATGAAGGAGACTATCGAATTACTAAGTCAAATGATTGGCTCTCACTCCAGATCTATCCAGCTAATTGAAAACCTCATGGGTCATGTATGGCCTCATCTCCACCCAAATAAATAAGAGGGGTCGTTTAGTGACACTATGGCCGACCCCAAAAATGAGATTTGAGATAAGACTTGCATAGTGACACGACGTAAACTAAGGCGCTGCTTGGGAGTCAACCCAAGACCCATTATCGGTATATTTTTTCTTTAAAAAATAATGGTGTGTTGTTTGTCTATGTCGAAGTAGGAAAGTTGTTGAAAAGAGCAGGTGGGCGAATAAAAGCTCCATTCGGCGCACCACCGAAGAGGTTGGCGATCCCGACCCAGACCGCTGTTGCACTCAAGAAAGTTTTACACTAGAGTCGGTAAAACTTGGCGAGGCCAGGGAATTATTGGCGAATCACCGACCAGGTTGGTGAACTCGATCTAGTCTGCCGTTTGGACCCTCAGTTTAATTGGAGGTCCTGTAAAACTTGACTGGGTAAGTATCCACTCGGTGACTCACCGAGTGGATCGGCGACCATGACGAACGTCGCCGACTGGGCGAGAACTCCGGGGACTGGTGTCACTTGAGAATTTTTAGATAAGTTAAATGTTGTTCTTGTTAGTTATAGTAATACTTACTTAATTGTTAGTTTTGTTTGTGTGCTTGTACTTTGAAATAGAGGAGGCTAGCATGTTGGGCAGTAATTGTGAACAAGTGGATTTTTCATCCAATAGAAGTGATGATGTTCAGGGATCGCAGCCTCACCTTCAAACAATTGGAAGGTGAACGGATTCATTAGTAATGGCTAAGGTTTAAAGCACTACTGGTTCAATGCCCAACTCATGAAATTCCCGATGTAGTTCTCCTAGAATGTTTTTACAAAACTCTAGGTCCCGGGAACAAGGTGTTAGCTGATCAAATCATCCCGATTGGTATTGCACAACAACTGTATGTGATAGAAGCCCAACTTCCTGATCTCTTGGCTGAAACAAACCAAGAAATAGAGACGGACTTTATGTTGGCCGCACTGATAAATCAGCTAGATGATTTGGCCAAAACGATGATAGAGATTGAAATCCAATGCAAAAGGAAGGATAGATACATCTCTCTTCATGAGAGAAGAAGGCCTAAGGACGATGAGGGTAAACATGTCGAAGGAATGCTCTGAATCATTCTCCAAAAGGTAAATGAGCATGATAGATTGCTAGAAGAGATGAAGGAGAATATCGAAGTGCTAAGTCAAATGATTGGCGAATAAAGGCTCCAGTAAGCGCACCACCGAAGAGGTTGGCGGCCCCGACCCAAATCACTGTTGGAATTAAGAAAGTTTTACACTAGAGTCTGTAAAACTTGGCGAGGCCAGGGAATTATTGGCGAATCACCGACCAGGTCAGTGAACTCGATCTAGTCTGCCGTTTGGACCCCCAGTTTAACGGTCCTGTTAAACTCAGCGAGGTAAGTATTCACTCGGTGACTCACCGAGTGGATCGGCGACCACAACTAACGTCGCCGACTGGGTGACAACTCCGGGGACTGGTGTTACTTGAGAATTTTTAGATAAGTTAAATGTTGTTCTTGTTAGTTATAGTAATACTTACTTAATTGTTAGTTTTGTTTTGTGTGCATGTACTTTAAAATATAGGAGGATAGCATGTTGGGCAGTAATTGCAAACAAGTGGATTTTCATCTAGTAGAAGTGATGATGTTCAAGGATCGCATCCTGACCTTCAAACAATTGGAAGGTGAACAGATTCATGAGTCATGGCTTAGGTTTAAAGCACTACTGGTTCAATGCCCAACTCATGAAATTCCCGATGTAGTCCTCCTAGAATGTTTTTACAAAAGTCTTGGTCCCGGGAACAAGGTGTTGGTTGATCAACTCATCCCGATTGGTATCGCACAACAGCCCTATGTGATAGAAGCCCAACTGCGTGATCACATGGCTGAAAGAAACCAATAAATAGAGAGGGATTTCATGTTGGCCGTACTAATAAATCAGCTAGATGATTTGGCCAAAACAATGATGGAGATTGAAGTCCAATCCAAACGAAAGGATAGATACATCTTTCCTCATGCGAGAAGAAGTCCTAAGGACGATGAGGGTAAACGTGTCGAAGGAATGCTCTGAATCATTCTCCAAAAGGTAAATGAGCATGATAGATTGCTAGAAGAGATAAAGGAGAATATCGAAGTGCTAAGTCAAATGATTGGCTCTCACTCCAGATCTATCCAGCTAATTGAAAACCTCATGGGTCATGTATGGCCTCATCTCCACCCGAAAAAATAAGAGGGGTCGCTTAGTGATACTATGGCCGACCCCAAAAATGAGGTTTGAGGTTAGACTTGCATCGTGACACGACGTAAACTAAGGAGCTGCTTGGGAGGCAACCCAAGACCCCTTATCGCTCGATTTTTTCTTTAAAAAATAATGGTGTGTTGTTCGTGTAGGTCGAAGTGGGAAAATTGTAGTTGAAAAGTGCAGGTTGGCGAGAAAAACCTCGAATCGGCGCACCACCGAAGAGATTGGCGACCCCGACCCACACCGCTGTTGGACTCCAGAAAGTTTTACACTAGAGTCTGTAAAACTTGGCGAGGCCAGGGAATTATTTGTGAATCACCGACCAAGTCGGTGAACTCGATCTAGTTTGCCGTTTGGACCCCCAGTTTAACTAGAGGACCTGTAAAACTCGACGAGGTAAGTATCCACTCGGTTACTCACCGAGTGGATCGGCGACCTCGACTAACGTCGCCGACTGGGCAAGAACTTTGGGGACTTGTGTTACTTGAGAATTTTTAGATAAGTTATATGTTTTTCTTGTTAGTTATAGTAATACTTACTTAATTGTTAGTTTTGTTTTGTGTGCGGGTACTTTGAAATAGAGGAGGCTATAACGTTCGGCAGTAATTATGAACAAGTGGATTTTCATCCAATAGAAGTGATGATGTTCAGAGATTTCATCCTGACCTTCAAACAATTGGAAGGTGAACGGATTCATGAGTAAAAGCTAAGGTCTAAAGCACTACTGGTTCAATGCCCAACTCATGAAATTCCCGATGTATTCCTCCTCGAAAGTTTTTACAAAAGTCTTGGTCCCGGGAACAAGGTGCTGGCTGATCAACTCATCCCGAGTGGTATTGCACAATAGCCCTATGTGATAGAAGCCCAACTGCCTGATCACATGGCTGAAACAAACAAAGAAATAGAGAGGGACTTCATGTTGGCCTCACTGATAAATTAGCAAGATGATTTGGCCAAAACGATGATGGAGATTGAAGTCCAATGCAAAAGGAAAGATAGATACATCTCTCCTCATGAGAGAAGAAGGCCTAAGGATGATGAGGGTAAACGTGTCGAAGGAATGCTCCGAATAATTCTCCAAAAGGTAAATGAGCATGATAGATTGCTAGAAGAGATGAAGGAGAATATCGAAGTGCTAAGTCAAATGATTGGCTCTCACTCCAGATCTATCCAGCTAAATGAAAACCTTATGGGTCATTTATGGCCTCATCTCCACCCAAAAAAATTAGAGGGGTCGCTTAGTGATACTATGTTCGACCCCAAAAATGAGGTTTGAGATTAAACTTCAATCATGACACGACGTAAACTAAGGCGCTGCTTGGGAGGCAACCCAAGACCCCTTATCGTTCAATTTTTCCTTAAAAAACAATGGTGTGTTGTTTGTGTTGGTCGAAGTGGGAAAGTTGTTGAAAAGTGAAGGCTGGCGAGTAAAACTCCAGTCGGCGCACCACCGAAGAGGTTGGCGACCCCTTCCTAGACCGCTTTTGGACTCAAGAAAGTTTTAAACTAGAGTCTATAAACTTGGCGAGCTCATGGAATTATTCGCGAATCGCCGACCATGTCGGTGAACTCGATCTAGTCTGCCGTTTGGACCCCCAATTTAATAGGAGGTCCAGTAAAACTCGGCGAGGTAAGTATCCTCTCAATGACTCACCGAGTGGATCGGCGGCCACGACTAACATCGCCGACTGGGCGAGAACTCCGGGGACTGGTGTTACTTGAGAATTTTTAGATAAGTTAAATGTTGTTCTTGTTAGTTATAGTAATACTTACTTAATTGTTAGTTTTATTTTGTGTGCGGGTACTTTGAAATAGAGGAGGCTAGCACGTTGGGCAGTAATTGCGAACAAGTGGATTTTCATCCAATAGAAGTGATGATGTTCAGAGATTGCATCCTGACCTTCAAACAATTGGAAGGTGAACGGATTCATGAGTCAAGGCTAAGGTCTAAAGCACTACTGGTTCAATGCCCAACTCATGAAATTCCCGATGTATTCCTCCTAGAATGTTTTTACAAAAGTCTTGGTCCCGGGAACAATGTGTTGGCTGATCAACTCATCCCGAGTGGTATTGGACAACAACCCTATGTGATAGAAGCCCAACTGCCTGATCACATGGCTGAAACAAACCAAGAAATAGAGAGGGACTTCATGTTGGCTGCACTGATAAATCAACTAGATGATTTGATCAAAACAATGATGGAGATTGAAGTTGAATGCAAAAGGAAGGATAGATACATCTCTCCTCATGAGAAAAGAAGGCCTAAGGACGATGAGTGTAAACGTGTCAAAGGAATGCTCTCAATCATTCTCCAAAAGGTAAATGAGCATGATAGATTGCTAAATGAGATGAAGGAGAATATCGAAGTGCTAATTCAAATGATTGGCTCTCACTCCAGATCTATCCAGCTAATTGAAAACCTCATGGGTCATGTATGGCCTCATCTCCACCCAAAAAAATAAGAGGGGTCACTTAGTGATACTATGGCGACCCCAAAAATGAGGTTTGAGATTAGACTTGCATCGTGACACGACGTAAATTAAGGCGCTGCTTGGGAGGCAACCCAAGACCCCTTATCGCTCTATTTTTTCTTTAAAAAATAATGGTGTGTTGTTTGTGTAGGTCGAAGTGGGAAAGTTGTTGAAAAGTGCAGGTTGGCGAATAAAAGGTCCACTCGGCGCACCACCGAAGAGGTTGGCGACCCCGACCCAGACCGCTGTTGGACTCAATAAAGTTTTACACTAGAGTCTGTAAAACTTGGCGAGGCCAGGGAATTATTGGCGAATCACCGACTAGGTCGGTGAACTCGATCTAGTCTACCGTTTGGACCCCAGTTTAACTGGAGGTCCTGTAAAACTCGGCGAGGTAAGTATCCACTCGGTGACTCTCCGAGTGGATCGGCGACCACGACTAACGTCACCGACTGCGCGAGAGTTGGATGGTTTTAAGGCCAAAGGTTCGAAAGTTTCAAATTCTTTCACTTTCCCTCACTTTCTAATCTTCACAAAATCACACCCATTTAGTATTTTCTATATTTCTTGCTTTATTACTGTATTTGAGTTGTTGACTTGTGCTCGATTTGGATTACTTTGCCGCCTAGCATTTCAATCTTGTTTTAATTAGCATAAAAGGTTGGTTTTTCGAACCTCGAGTTTATTTTTATTGAATTTGTACTCATTTTCAATGATATTATCGTATTGTCGTGTGCTAGGCCTCTTTGATAGGATTAGAATAATTAAATGCCTTATTTAAGTTGATAATATGACCCGTATTGTTTTGATTGTTGAAATCCCGTCTTTTTGTGTGTTGAAATGATTTAAATTTTGTGCTTGCATGTTGTTTAGTTTGGTTGGGTGAAGTATGAGTAGCCCGAATTTGTGCCAAAAGACGTAATTTGCCCAATGATAGAACGGATGGCATCATTTTTTAGGGCAAAAGTCATCAATTAGCCAAATTTGGCAAAATCGGGGGAAGTCTGAGTATCCCGGGGTAATGAGTGTTATGGGTCTTGCTTAAATTTGAGTTGTGCGGGCTTTGATTTTGTTTTCAGGGGTTATGGGGTTGAATTCGAGAAGTTGGGCTGAAAGTAGGCACATTAGGTCGTTTGGCAAGCTAGGTCGAGCTCGCCGAACCGCTCGGCGGTTCGCTGAAGTTCCCCATCTCGCCTTTAATTTCTTGCTAAATGTGTTGTTCGGCTCTGTAACTTTCAGCGAGAAGCCTGAGTTCGTCGAAGGCACTCGGTGACTCACCGAAAAACTTCTTGATCGCCCTTTGTATGCACCCCTGATCCCTTTCTACACTGAAACTTTCGGTGGGTTAACCCTTGCTCGCCGAAAAGCCGTCCAGTCACCGATATGCCAAAAACTTTCTGAGATTTTTTTGCCAATCCTTTCGGGGAGCTCGATCTAGCTCGCCAAAGTGATTTGGCGACTCATGGAATGGTTCGGTGAGTGTGTCTGCAACTATTTTTCTGTGCTTTTGATTGAAATATTCCTATTTTTTCTTGATGATTTTGCAGACAAGGTACGGACCAACATTGACATGCCACCTCGGAAAAGAGTACGGGGTATCACTATAAATGAAAGGGGATCAAATCCTTCAAAGAAGGGCAGACAAGAGCGTCCTCCAGGTGATAAACAACTTCTCTCATAGGTCCTTACAATTTGATCAGTTTACCAAGCCCCAAGGCCCTTACATTCCCTCATAGGTATGGGAGTTTTATATAGCCTACGGTGACTTGGTCTCGAAGAGAAAGAAAAAGGCGAGCGAGTTCAGACCGGTGAAGTCTATCATGGTATGGGGAAAGGAAGTTGGGTGAAATAGTGAGTACATAAACACTGTACTGGGTAGAGCTTTACACTCTACGCACCCTTATGATGGATTGCCCGTTGCTCAGTCCTTAGATGATTTGAAGGGTTGGCTGGCACCTTTGATTTCCGATACCACCCCAAGGTGGATCGAGGCGGGAGCCCCTATTGAGAAGAGGGACATGAGTATTGCTGCCCGGTTCTGGTTTAGCCTTATCAGCACCACCATCAAGCCATCTCAGAATGAGTTTGTCCTCTGTCATCCTAAGGCGGCATGCCTTGGAGCTATCATATCCTGGAAAAGAATCGACATGGGACTTCATATTGAGCAGGAGATGGCCATAAGGGCGAAGCAGAGGCAGACCTCCTTACCATTCCTGATCCTGATCACTGAGTTATGCCGACGTGCTGGAATACCCGGATATGATGCTAGAGATTTTGAAGTTGCCCCATCTTCCTCCACAGACATCCGGCGTATTGAGGCTCAGTACACTCGTGAGGAGGCTGATAGAAGAAGATCAACTCCCACAGACAC
Organism: Solanum tuberosum; assembly: GCF_000226075.1. Classification (NCBI taxonomy): domain Eukaryota; kingdom Viridiplantae; phylum Streptophyta; class Magnoliopsida; order Solanales; family Solanaceae; genus Solanum; species Solanum tuberosum. The sequence goes on along the minus strand of NW_006238933.1, from coordinate 807,101 downwards.
TTCCCCGGAGGTTGATGTTTATTCCATACCTGCAGACGCCTATGTGCCTACTCTGCCTACTCCAGCCTCCGGGCCTTCAGGTACTTCTGCCCCTCTTTCCTTATCTTAACAGGCTCCAAGAACCTCTACTTCCTCCCAGCAGACCAAGATTACTCAGGCGATGATCCTGAAGATGGAGCATCTGGCCCATTCAGCTGACGTGAGGGCGACTAAGGTTGCTATCCTGAATGGAGCATCTGGCCCATTCAGAGAAATTTGTTCCCTTGATGATTAAGGTTGCTATTCTGGCTGCACTGACACCCCTCCGGGCTTCTGTTGATCATCTAGCTACTAGAGTCATAGCTTATGAGAGTAGGCAGGAGGAGACCTCCGAGGTTACGGCTTTGAAAGCCGAGGTAGCTGACTTGAGGAAGGACGTAGACTATCTAAAGTCTACTGACTTCACTTCATTATTGGAGGCATCAGATGACATGGATGCTCCTGAGACTTCATAGATTCCTTCGGCTACCACCGGAGATGTACACAGGGATGAATTAGCAGTTGATGAGTCGAATGCTGAAACCAACGAGGAGAAGATAGAGATACGGAAGGAGAGCATATATGGAGACTTGCCGGATCTTGAGGAGATGATCATGCAGTCGGTGATCCAAACATCATTGACCGAGACTTCTGTGGCAGCTCCTAGTGGGTCTTGTACTATTGTTCCTTCTAAGGTGACTCCGGGCACTAAGGCTGGAGACCAGACTGATGCGCCGGGAACTGACACCCAGACAGATGGAGCGACTGTGTAGACAGGATCCCCTCTTTACCTCCCTCTCTGTCTTACTTTATTTTACTTTTGGATATTCTTTGCTTGCATTTGAGAACAAATGATTTTATTTGTGGTGGGGTAAGACCCAACTTTTGTGTGACTTGTTGTGACCTGATTGGTTTCGGTTATATATTTGGGTTTTAAGCTAAAATTGTGTTGTACACTATTTTTTTGTTGAAGGTTTAAGCTTGTGGCTTCGTGTTTTTAATTATGACTGATTTTTTACCCTTTCAAAAAAAATTTGCCACCTCTTGTTTGTATTGAATGTGGCTGTTCTTGTGCAAATTTGAGTATCACTTTTGATCAATACCGATAACTTGAATAGTGCTCATAATCAAACAAAAATGAATGTGCGGCTACGATGAGGCCAAGTGAAGGTGCATAGTCAATATGTGAACTTTTTGCATCTCGTTGTGACTAGCCAAGTATCAAATTGAGTCTCTTATGATGAACATTGCACACTAGCAAAAGTGTGGAGTCTTGTTTGACATTGGTGTCAATGCCTTGTGTGATAAGCTTACCGTGAACCATTTGTGGTGACACCTAGAATTTTCCCCATTGGCCTGGCTAACTAAGTGATGTGAACTCTTGATATGATCTTAGGTAAATTTAAAGAGTGTGAAACAATTTGACATTATACCTCTTTTTGTGGCATACCTTGTGAGTGTGTGAACCCCTTTTGAGAACCCTTTGAGTCTTGACCTTTTCTTGGAAGAAACTTGATAACATTGTGACCTGTGATTGATCCATTACCCATAATCCTCATGAAGTTATGGTTAGTTTGAATAAAAGCCTAAGTTGGGGGTGTGGTGAAATGAGAAGGTAAATCAAAGAGTGCAAGGAAGTCCAATTTTACCCATGTTTCAAGTAAAATGGAACCCCTCTATAAAAAAGAGAGAAAAAGAAGAAATGAATGAAAAAGTTGTGGAATAAAGTTGTGAAAATGCAAAAACAAATGGGATTTCCAACAGTCCCTGGAAAGTGAATAAGGGGATGACTTGTAAGCACGAATGAAAAATGATGAAGAAAAGGAAAGAAAGTGTTGTTCACACCACATTTCATGAGGACTATCGACACTGAGCCTAAATGATCATACCGTTGCACTCAGCCCCATTACAAGCCTTGAAAAGACCTTTTTGATCTTGAGTGAGCTGAAATAAATGTTGGTTGGGAAATACGGGCAAACCTATAGGTGAAATCATACATTGTGTTCATCTTTGTGAGTGTGAGCGTTGCATTTGATTTCGGAACTTTAAATTGATAAACCATTGTGTGCGAATATAGAATCATTCTTTGTGTGAGGGCATTTGAATACCTTTGTTGAGCTTGAACTTACATTTGAAGCAAGTTTTGTGAGCTAGAGATTCTTTGATATTGGTGAGTCATAGCTTGACTCTTTGAGTGTACAATTGATCTTTGTATGAGTAAGTTGAGTCTTTTTGTGTGCATTCATGACTGAATCATGTGTAGCACTATTTGAGACATCCTTTTTGAACTGTTGAGCTTGAGTTTTACTTGAGGACAAGCAAAAGTTTAAGTTGGGGGTGTTGAAGAGTCCACGATTTGGACTCATTTAGGACTTTATTTTAATAGATTTAGTGCCTTCGAATGCATATTTTGTCTCAATAATGTAAATCCATGAATATCAGGTATATGAACGTAGGTACAAAGCATGGACACTATTGAGGAAAAAGGAACAAGGCAGTTGAACGAACAAAGAAAAGAAGGCATAAGGATCGCCTAAACCATTGGGTGAGTCGTCGAATGGCCTTGGTCTCGCCTAATGTTCCAGTGTGCCATGCCCTAAAAGAGAAAATCAAGTCGGTGATAGAAAGGAGCAATCGGCGAGTCGCCGAACAGTTCCGCGATGCAGTGCCTTATTGCCCAAATTAACAGGACCTCAAGGATGCTGAAGGCAAAAGCAAAAAGGCGATACAAATGACCAAAGGGAGGATCGCCGAGTGGATCGGCGATCCCGACTAACTGCACCGATTGAACCTTCGCAGGACACTTTTTGACAACTATAAATACTTGTTTAAATTTTTAGCTTTGTATGAGATTTTGTAGGGAATCATATTATTATTCAGTTTTTGAAGTTTAGAACTTAGAACTGAGTTTGAGAGACGTTTTTTCTTAGATTTGAAGATTTCCATTTCTAAGAAATTGGAAGTGGGTAGTGAAGATTCTTTATCTTAGATGTTTGTAAAGACAATATTAATCGTACCCAATTGATAGAAATGCATTTCGGTATCGATTTCTGTCATTTTACTATGTGTAGCTAAAACTCCAATTCTTGGGTGTGATTATGTGATTATGGGTTGAATTAACTGTTGGGTATTGCCAATTGATAGTCTATTTGTTGTTTAAAAGTGATTTCGTTCAGTAATTGTGGTTGAATTTAATTGGTTGTAGTTGCAAATACAATCCTAACTTTGTGTTTTTGGCTTCCTTGAGAGAAAGGTTTTTAAACCAAAATTGTTGAATCGATGGTCTATGGGTATTGGGTTGTCGTGGGTTTAGCTCGAGAGAGTGAACCCTAAACCATTTTCCACACATTCAGCTCGAGAAAGTGAATAGACTAAAGTGAAGGTTGTGCTTCATTGCCTCTTATTGGTGTTTGAGAGAAACCAATTCGATTCGGGGTAAATTGTTCGAGAGAAAGTTTACCCCCACTAAAGTCTAGCTTATTCACTTATTTGCAGCGGTTTACTATAAATTGCAATTACCTGGTTGTTTACCTTAGCCCATAATCCTTTCACATCCCAAGAATCCTTTCTCCATATTCGTATTTTCATATTATATGTTGTTTTTAGTTGCTTGTTGAGTACAAACCCCCCTTTTTTATATTTGACACTTAAGTCGACCTTTAATTTATCATGTTTTTCTTTGTAAATGTTTTTTAGTTATAATTGACTTGAGCATATTTATGCTTTTCTATTGATTCTTGAGTACGAACCACTCCTTTGGGACTCGACCCCAACTCACTAGTTGGGTTATATTACTACTCATGATCGTTGGCACTTGAACTAGAAGTAGTGTCCTGATACGTGAAATCAATTATACAATGATGAGGTTCAATACAGGGGAAACAACTGGAGAAGGGGGTTCTCACCACAATTATCAATATCAAGGTTGGAACCAAGGTTGGAACAAGGATAGAGATAGTGGCTCAAAAGATTAGAGGGGTGGAAATTGGAGAGATAGGGTGGTGGACAAAGATAGATACGTGCCTCTCCATGATTTACCACACCCAAAAGATCCAGCTATTCTAGAAGGAAGTTGGGTTGAAAATATGTTTGTAAGGATCTACAACAAGGTTGAAGGATCCGATAAGGTGTTGAGGGATTTGAAAAATGACTTCTCCACTTTAACCCAAATGGAAACTTCACATTCAGTTTCAATCAATCAGCTGGAGACCCAACTGGTTCAAATTTCCATTCATCTAAATCCAAGGCAGAAAGGAACTTTTCCTAGTGATACCATCCTGAACCCAAAGATTGACTTTTGAAGTTTGCGGACTATGTCGTGCCACAACGTTACTTAAGGCACTTCTTGGGAGGCAACCCAAGTCTTTACTTTTGTATTTATTGCTTTTGAATAACATTTGTTGTAAGTGTTGGTAAAGAAGAAATTGAAAGATAGATAAGGGTAGATTAAGCGAGGCTAAACCAAACCGACGATGCGCCGAAAGGATTAAGAGGGTTATTTCTTGTCCGCCTTTTGGGATGAAAATGGTGAAAAAGTGCACTGTCAAGATCGGAAACCAGAGCTCCAAAAAGCGATACGTCAAATTACACAGAGCAACCTCCATCGAGTCTGCTGAATTAACCTTCAGGTTTAGTCATTGTTCAATCATGTTCGACAAGCTTAAGTTCCAGATGACGATACGCCAAACACGTTCGATGATGTTAGTAAGTGCGTTGAATGGGTCTTCTATAAAAGGGCCCATGGTCCTTTTAATTTAAAAAATTAAAACCCTTAGAATGTTCAGAGCCATTCTGATTCCCCTCTCTTACACGGTGCATTTTGAGTAATTGTGTGGCTTGTGTGAGTGTAAAGTAAGTGATAGGAGTGCATTTTATTGGATCTCGAGTAAACCCCACCCCGATGCCTTAATTTCTTGGTTATTTTCGGCACTAAGGTTGGTGTTATGACTTTTCATTGATGATTTTGAGTTTAGATTGCATATAGGGTATGGGCTTAAACCCTTTAACTGAGACTAAGTTCTTAATTTTGTTAAGTAGCATCATATTGTTGATTTTTAACTATACCCGTGTGATTTTTACTATGAATGCATGTATAAATTGCCTCGAGTATGATATTATGGCAGCCGTACCATGAAAAGGGTTTTCAGAAATACTTTGAATTGATCTCATGCCTTCTGGTGGCTGAGCAGAATAATGACCTTTTAATGATAAATCATGAAGTTCGTCCCACTGGAACTGCTCCATTATCGGAAGCAAATGGGGTGAAGAACATGACCAGTCTGAAATAAGACAAAATAATTGGGGCCACGATAATGTGCATGGGTGTGGCAAAGGCAAAAGATGATATAATAATCGTCGAGGTAGTGGTCATAACAAAAAGGAGAACAACATGAGTTCTCAAAATAACCCTTCTAAAGGAAAGGGAGATCACTGTCATCATTGGGGCCTTAAAGGTCATTGGAAAAATGAATGTCGGCCACCTGAGCATTTTTCCAAGATGTATCAAAAAAAATTCAAAAGAAAAGGCATTCATGGAGCCCTTGGCTGCGTTCATAATAGATACAGTATAGGCTTAGGCCGCGTTCTTGAAGGCCTAACCCTTTAGCCTTTTGTGTTTGCAGCAACGTCACTACATTCGCAATGGCGAAGCTCAGTGTCTTTTGAGATCCATGATCATAGGCATCCTTTGTCATGTTCGTGATATGTAATCTAGTCTATTCTTTTAAATAAAAACTAGACGGGATCAGCTCCTTCTTCAAAATTTCATGTGGAGACTTTTGGAATGGTAGAGCTCAAAATTGTATGATTCACAACTTTGCATGTTGGGAACTTTAGAACTACGTGTTGGAATGTTTGGAGATTTCTGGAGATTTGTCATTTAATGTTAATACAGGCCAAAAGGGCCTGCCAGCCTTAATCTCTTTAGCTTAATTGGTAAAATTTTGCATGATTATGTTGTGGGGTAATTTGAGCCCCGAATCGTGTCTCGTTTGGGATAAAATTACGGGAAGCTTAAATGAACCTTTTGGAGGAGTCAATTCCAGAATTTTTAGTGTGGGTCCCACATTTACCATTTTGACCTTAATTTGGACTCATCTCTGGAGTTATTATCATACCGGACGTAGTACGCAAGTCAACCATTAGTATTCATACCAGGTATTGTATTCGAGCCAACTATTAGTAATTCTATACCGGGGTGGTACTCGAGCTTACCAAAAATCACAAACCATCATACAAAATAAAAAATACAATGAACAATCACACTTGAAACCACAAGTCATATAAACAGGTTCATTGCATGAGATTATCAACATGATTTCATTTTATATACTTCTTATTCTTCCCCAAAATGCATTGTTCAAATGATACTATAAAGTAGTAGACGTGCATACATGCACAAATTGGAAAACGTACAACCATTACCTACCTCGAATCAAGCCTCTTGGAAACACTAAAGAACTCGAGCTTTCCCCTTCCAAAGTGCCTTTGCTTGTTCTTGGTCTAAAATAATAAAAAAAATGTAACAATCAATCAAAAAGGACCTAACAATACCCGGATAATAAGCAAATCCTAACGCAGGCCAATTCATAATTATCCTCCCCAACATAGGGATTTTTTCCCACCATGTAATCATATCAAAAATCTCCCCCAAGAGTAATATCTTAGATTCTAAGGCATAAGAATCAATTAACAAGGTTGGGGCGTAACTAAATTACCTTTGTCGACAAATTTCGTAGAAAACTGAATGCAAATATCCCTAAATTTCCCCTCCCAATTCTAAGAACAAAAGTGCATAAAAAAGAAGAAGGTTTGGTGTTGTTTCTACATAAAATCCTGACTTAACCCTCTATAGCGGCCTCGCTATAGGGGCCTGAACACTGATGTGGAGCCTGCGCATGGCCGCTATAGCTCCCTCTATAGTGGACTATGCAAACTTTAGAGACTCAAAAATCCCTGAAAATCCTACTTTTTACCTCCTTCCCTTAACATACCAAACCATCTCCTTCACACCGAATTTGATTCTAAGATTTGTACTCACTTGAAATCAATTTCGTGAATCTGTATGGGTTCCTTAATATCGTGGAACAAGAAAATATCAAACAAGCTTAAACAGTATACACTACCCAAATAATATCTTGGAACAAGAAAATATCAAACAAGCTTAGACAGTATACCCCACCCAAATGGCCTGAGACCGCACCTAGCCTAGATTCCATCTGAGGCTAGCCCAACTTAAAAATTTCAATTCACTAACCAAAAAAAAATTTGGCCTAAATTCTTTCACCATTGGCCTAGTCATAACGACTGGGACAGTTCATTACAGTAGATACCAATTTACTCATTGTTGGTCCCCCGAGTAATCATACAAGAAAATTAGGGACAAGTAGAAAAAAGAGTAATACGTGAATCCTTGAACAAGTTAGGGTACTTATCTCACATGTCCCTCTCAGTCTCCCAAGACCTCCTCTGAACGATGTCTCCCATGAACTTTTATCAAATTGACCTCCTTTCTCCTCAACTTCATAATATTCCAATAAATAATTGCAATCGATTTCTCTTCATACTGCAAGTCCTCGTCCAACACAATTTAGTGCGCACTCCAAGATCACAACTCCAGATCTTTACCCTTCTGTACCGTCTCCAAATGCTGCTAGGCTATCAAAAATAGAATCACAACATCAAGACAACCATTTAGACACAAAAAACACATTCATTTGCTTTTGTGATCATGTGGGACATGAATTAAGATATTATTTGATTCATGATATTGTGACTGAAAGTCTATGGATTTTGGTGATTGTTTTTATGTGTATTGTTTTGTGTTACTATGTTGTAGTTAGTTGTTTACATTTATATCTTGGACCGGTTGTGTGATCCTATTAGTACACTATAGTTTATGCACTGATATTGCACTTGTTGTTTCCTTGTTGAGTACAGGGCATCTTCCAATGGCTAATTAGAGACCTCAGTTAACGGATGCTTGATTTCGAATCTAATGGTGACCTATTCTTCCAACCTACTATGGATGTTTCATTATCCTTCTTGTCCATCTTTTCGAACATAGATACTTTAGACTGCTACACTTATGTTTCTGTTTCAGTTATATGCCCATTATTTATTATCTAGTGTTTTGGTACTATGACTTTCAGAGCTTAGGAATTTATTTCCTTACAAATGTTTTTACTGTTGGATTGATTTTATGGGGACAATTCTTTAGTTGCTTCTTACACTATTTTTAATATTTTATATGATGAACTCATTTTATAAATTGTCTGTTGGGGTTAGTTTGAGTTAGTTATTAGTTCTCCCATTAAGTTAATTAGTGTGGGTGTCATTCACGACGGTGTGCATCGTGAAATTTTTGTTTCTGAGGCACCCGCCACCGAAACCTCCACATTCAATATGCCATGATCCGCTCTCCATATTAATTTCTCATATTTAGGCTTAACCATTCACAATCTCATAAGAATTAGTTCCAAAAAGAACCATATTGCCCTGATACATTCACTCTCTACAAGAATATATATTCAATGGTCTCAAGTTTTTAAAGTCTATAGAGAAAGCAGATGACCAAATCTATTTGTAATATCATCTTTACATATTCCACTATAAAGTAATCTTGCCATTTAAAAGATGAAAAATTCATAGATAAACCTTTATGCAAGATTTAGATAACTGAGAAAGAGGAGATTATGATTTGTTTCATAATCTGTTAGGCAAACCTACATATGAATAAATTAGAGTCAAGTATTGATCCAATAAATTAGAACGAGCATGCAGCAGCAAGTGCAGCACGAAAAATAGAGGAGACGGTTTTGAATGTGGCGGCATCGCTAGTGGGTGCCTCAGAAAAGAAAAAAAGGTGAAAGATGGGTCAAAGAAAAAATATTGTGTTTAGACCTTTTTCCAATTGGAATTTTCAAGTGAGCAAAATCATTTTTTTTTAATGTAATCTTTAAGGTGACGTGACATCTGTTAGTTTTAAGGGGTAAAAATAAGTGAATACACTACAATAAGTATATTTTTTATCCCAAAATCAAACGGAGGTGTATTTGATCCACTTCTAATAGTTGAGGGACATTTTTGACCATTTTTCGTTTGTATAATTTATCTACTTTTGAATCATTTTTAAAAGATTTACTTTTTTTGACCAACTTTATATAAAATAGTAAAAAAAAATAACCCCACCCCCTCTTACCCCGGTATTTAACACAGCCTAAAACCTGATTAAAAGCAGTGATTCATATGATTGTACATTTTCACAGTCTAATTAGCTCAAGTGTTTTTTCTCTTGTTGGAAAATTTCTTAAAGTCGCCATCATTTCTACGAAACTTCAGCTCTGATCATATTTCTCTATCCTTTAGATTCAATTTGAATCATCAGATTTGCTACTAAACACCTTTCTCATTGACTATAGCCTTTTAGGCCATATTTTTTAGAGAATAAAAATATTTATTTTAAAATAATTATGAATTTTGGGAGAAAATAAATATTCTTGGGGAGTAGCAAAATTTGTTCTTTGTTACAAATCCATTTAATTGTGGATGCTTCTTTTGATCAACAACTTAACATAATATATTAATTTAATGTAAGCCTTAAAGATGTACTAAGGTATTTGGTTTAAGGTTGTAAATGGATGATTTCTACATCCCATAAAAGGGTATGTTTCACCCTTGTGAAAGACACACTTGAAGAGATCAAATAATACTCTCTACTTAATATTTCCATTACTATTTGGTTTCCTAGTCTTGTTTAGTATTATTGTATTTTTTTTTCCCTTGTTTACTTGCTTTAGGTATTATTATGGTACTGTACTAGGCATAATAATCAATATGTTTCAAGTTTATATTATTATATTATTTTTATGCTACTAACTTATAACTCTATATTAATTACTAAGCAATATGATAGCATGCTAGTTAAAATACTCATAAAATTTTCTTGTCATACATTTATGATAAGTATTCGTGTCTCATAAAGAAGAAGAATATTGTATTAAATATGACTTGAAATTCATACAAACCTTTGGCGTTAATATCTATTGAAACAAGTAATAAATATTGTTGAAGAATTAAGAAAATATATTAAGTCTACTGTTTCAATACTTCATGAGTTTACATGCTTTTGAGACATTTAATGTGCATGAATATAGTATATTTTATAATCATATTATACTTTATTATTTGAACATTAATTTACATATTATTATAAACAAACCAACATCATGATATTAACTCAATTATTTTATGATAGTTTTCATCATGTCATATTTTTCAAAGATTGAATTTGTTGCACTTGACATTTCTGAAAAGAACTATTTCTTATGGGTACTTGATGCTGAAATTCACCTTATCGCTAAGGGTCTTAGCGATGGTATAATCGAAGTAAATAAAGCATCAAGTCAGGATAACGCGAAGGCTATGATTTTCCTTCCTTATCATCTTGATGAAATATTGAAGGTTGAATACTTGAACATAAAAGATCCACTTGAATTATGGATAAGTTTCAAAGGGAGGTATGACCACCTCAAGGCAACGGTATTGCCAAGGGCTTATTATGAGTGGATGGACTTATGGTTTCAAGATTATAAAATTGTAATTGAGTATAACTCTGTTGTATTTAGAATCACTTCCAAATTGAAATTATGTGCGGAAACTATAAAAGATGGGCATGTTGGCAAACACACTAGTGGAGTCACATTTGACTCTCAAAGATGATGTTAAGGCAGAGTCTTCTCAAAAATATGATGAGAATGTTGAGACAAATTTAGCATTGAAAGATGATGCTTTTGATGGGCTCGATGATATTATTCATCTAGAAGCTGAGGATTCTATAGGATCGCACTTGAAGATTAATCATAGAAATGGAAAATGAATAATGTTGTAATGTGTTTTTAATGTTTTATTTAAAAGATGAAGTTCTTAAATTTTCTTTTGTTAGTTTGTTTCGTACTTCTTATTATTTTATTTTTTATGAAGATAAATAAAAGTTCTCAATCTTTAGTTGGATCCAAGATGAGTAATGGAGATATGTGTCTTCTAAATAGTGCCACAACACATATAATACTAAGAGAAGAGATATTTCTCTCATTTGGTTATGAAAAAGTCATGCTAATACAATATCTGGCAGTACAAAATTAATTGAGGGCTCTGGAAGAACGGCCTTATTACTACCTGGAGGAACATTATTGGTAATTGATAATACATTGTATTGTAGTAAGTCTCAAAGAAACTTTATAAGTTTCAAGATTATTCGGCAAAATGTCTATCATGTGGAGACTGTAAATGAAGGAAAGACAGATGTCACAACCAAAAGTACACTTTAGACCTGACATGGCGTATAGGACCTCGAGAGGCCCTACACAAGCCATTTAGCATAAATCATACAGGATAATAGAATTTAAGAGTTCAAAAGATAGTTGATATCCTAATTGTTTGTCAAGAAAAAAAATAAAACGCAAGTCTAACATAGTCTCAAAGTCATCTAGTACATCAAGAGTGATTGGGATGTAACCCATATATCACATACAATATGGAAAGGTAAAGACAATAAGCAATAAAGGGTTCGGTCCTTGAAACATGAGGACTCACCAATCTTCAAATCTATTAATATGATCACTAGCCACGGAGATGCGGAATAGGAGTGTCAGACCTAACATTAGTGAAACAATGTAGGCAAGAGTATCCGTTAGTACAAAGAATGTACCAAGTATGATAGCCATTCTAAAAGGAACTTTACATGACATGCAATGACCAAGTTAAACCATAAGGTAAAAGTGGTAGGAAACATAAATAAAAAACATGGTCAATGCAAGTTAAACATCTTTAAAATACTTTTTGAGATACTTCTAGAAGTAACCTTACTTCATTATTGTGGGAGATTTACCTTAAATCGACATAGATACCATGTGAGCTATAACATGGAATTTGGTGTCTACCCCATACCAAAAAGGGGTGTCCTCACTGCCAAAGTAAGAACCATGAACTTCTAACTTACGTGAATCCACTAGATCATGTCTATCTAAGACAACATCCTATGGTGTCACATAGTTATGGGATAAGGAGATTTCTATTAGAAACCTGGCCTCTACTATGGGAGACCTTCCATCTAAATATCCTCTTGGTGCTAAGTATAAATCCCACAGAATCATTATTAGTCTTGACTTATCTTATCATTAGAATAGCTACTTAATCTTGATTCACCTTAGGTGAGAAAACCTTTCAAATTCATGAATACTTTATGTGAGAAAACCCCTTTCAGATTCATATTTGAGTAGTGTGTGAGAAATCCTTTCACAACAACAACAACTACTACAACATTGATACTTCACTCTCAAAGCATCCTTAAGACATTTACATCATTTTCATAAAGAACATGTATATCTTCATAAATCCATCTTTCATAGTTCAAAATCTTCATCATATGATCATAGTCTACTAATCATGGAGTTCACATGGGTTCATAGGAATTCAACTTAGAAACATGCAATTTTTCTCACTTCAGGCATAAAAAGACATAAAACAATCAATTAGATCATAATGGAAAAGAACCCATGAGATTGAGTTAAATTATTAACTTCAATAGGAGATTTTAACTTGCATACTGGAGAATTTAGGAACCCTATGGAGGAAAGGACTCCATAGGTGAATACTATCATACCTTAATGCCAAAAGCTTGCAATTAATGGAGGATTTGGAGACTTGATCATAAAACCCTAGACTTCTTCTTCTTCTTCTTTAGAGAGAGAAATATTTGGAGGATGAACTTGATCAACTTTTGGTATTTTAGGAGATTGCATTGAATTGGGTAATTTGGGGGTTAAAATTCATTATATAGGGCTCTAGGTAGAAGACAAAACGACGTAGTATAGGGTTAAAATGATTAGCAAAAAGACCAAAGATCCCTTAAATTAACTGTTAAACCCTCACCGACAGACCAGATCTAAAGTCCGTAGGTCCTACCACAGACCGTCTTGGTCAACCGTAGGTGGGGTTTAGAGACTTGTTTCTGGACTCTCGAGTGACAGGACCCTATACGGTCCGTAGGTCCACTCACGAACCACGCATGCCCGCCATAAGTCCCGACTTTTGATCCTAAAATTTCACTAAATCAGAGGCCGACCTATGAGACCTTCCTACAACGCGTGCATCAGATGACGGGCCTTTCTTGTGAATCGTAAAAAGATGCTGGGACTTGAAATTTTTCTATATAATTGGGCTTTCAACCTACGGCTCATAAGTCATCCCACGGACCATCGGTGGTTCTGTTGGTACTGGCACCAGTTTCTAGAAACCTATAAATTTTCCTTCATTTTGAATCTGAGTTGTTACAATATATACCCCTTGGGAAAATTCATTCTCGAATGGGATTCAAGACATAATACGGAGAGTAGGAAGTTAAATCTAACAGCCCAACATGAATGCAATCACATAAATGCACATATCCGGAGAAGAAATATCAACTCCAAGCTAAAGCATGTTCAAAACATCATTTCATAAGGCATATATGTTGCTCATACTCAAATGCACACAACCATAAACAAATATATCAAGTCAGTTCATTTTCTCAAAAATAATGTTTTTTACGAACATGCATAAATGAGGAATCATGGGAATATCTAAGACACATGAAACCAAAAGAGTAAACCACGAAGGAATGAATACTTAAAGCTAGAGTAGGGACAGATGGAAACAGATGAGGATTGTGGGACATCGTATCGGCCTCGGCCTCCCATGTAGCACCCTCAACTAACTGATTCCTCTAAAGGACCTCACAGAAGGAAGTTCTTTGTTTCTCAATTTCTTAACTTGTCAGTCCAAAATCTCAGCCGGAACTTTTTCATAAGAAAGGTTCTCCTTAACTCCAAAACTTTTATGGGAACTATAGATGTCGGATCTCCAACGCATTTCTTTAATAGAGATACATGGAAAACTAGATGTACTGATGCCAAATCATTAGGCAGATCAAGTTCATAAGCAACTTTATCAATTCGCTTCAAAATCTTATATGGGACCACATAGCGGGGACTAAGCTTCCATTTCTTTCCAAACCTCATCACACCTTTCATGGGTGAAATTTTTTAGTAGATCCAACCTTGAACATCAAACTCAAGGTCTCTCTTTCTAACATTAACATAGGACTTTTGCCGACTTTGAGCCGCTTTCAATCTCTCTAATAAGATGAACTCTCTCCATTGCTTCGTGTACCAATTCGGAACCTCTCAAAGGAAATTCACCCACTTCAAACAGCCCTATAGGAGATCTACACCTCCTGCCATAAAGAGCCTCGAATGGAGCCATACCACTGCTTGAATGATAGTTATTGTTGTTATTTAAACTCAATCAAAGGGAAGTGATCATCCAAATTACCCTTGAAATCAATTACACATACTCTCAACATATCTTCCAAAGTTTTGATAGTACGCTTCGTTTTCCCATCATTTTGCTGATGAAAGGCCGAACTAAGATGAACACAAGTACCAAGACCCTTTTGGAAAGATTTCCAAAGTTGAGAGGTGAATTGGATACCACGATCATAGATAATTGACAACGGCACTCCATACAACCTAACCATTTCTCTCAAGTACAACTTAGCATGGTCCTCCACTGAATAAGAAACCTTGATGGGAATGAAATGAGCTGATTTCATCATTTGATCCACAATAAACCAAATCAAATCATCTTGTCGCCGAGTGCGAGGTAAACCAACAATAAAGTCCATATTCAAATCTTCCACTTCCAAAGTAGGAATATTTATATCTTGCGATAAAACTCTCGGCTTTTGATGCTAAACTTTCTCTTGTCGACAATTAGGACCTTTAGCCATAAATTCCAATATCTTTCTACATCACATTGCACCAATAGACCTCCTACAAGTCACGGTACATCTTGATGGCTACCGGGTGAATGAAATATCAAAAACTATGGGCTTCTGATAAGATTTGCTCTCTCAAGTCATCTACATTTGGAACCCACAAATGACCTTGATAACGAAGCACACCATCTCCCCCTTAGGAGAAAGCCTCTACGAATTTCTCGAGCACTGCTTCCTTCAAATCCACCAAATTCGGATCAAGACCTTGTTTGGATTTAGCATCTGACACAAAAGATGATTCTAAACCATTATGTACCATCACACCACCCTTGGTAGAATCAACTAACTGAACACCCAATCAGGCCAATCTATGAACATCTTTAACTAGTTCGTTCTTACCATCATCAATATGAGCAACACTACCCATTGATAACTGACTAAGAGCATCCACCACCACATTCGCCTTACCAGGGAGATAGAGAACACCCATGTCGTAATCCTTTAGTAACTCAATTCACCTCCTTCGGTGAAGATTTAGATCTTTCTATTTAAACACATATTGCAAACTTTTATGGTCGGTAAACACATCAACATGAACTCTATATAAGTAATGCCTCCATATTTTTAAGGCACATACCACCGCCGCCAATTTTAAATAGTGGGTAGGATAATTCTTTTCATGAATCTTAAGTTGTTGTGAAGCATAAGTAATGACTTTCTCATTTTGCATAAGGACACATCCTCACCCAATTCTTGAAGCATCATAATAAACAGCAAATCTATTGGTTCCTTCCGATAAAGTCAACACCGGAGTGAAGTACCTCTATCTTTCAATTCGTGGAAACTTTTCTCGCATGCTTCCCACCATATGAACTTAACCTTTTAGGTTCAATGCCATTAATGGAGAGGCAATCGAAGAAAACCCTTCAACAAACCTTTTATAGTAACCAGCCAAACCCAAGAAACTTCTAATATGGTAAGGGGATAAAGGTCTACAACAACTCTTAACCGCATCCGTCTTCTTAGGATCTACCTCAATACCCTTACCGTAAATAATGTGACCAACAAAAGCCATGGACCTTAACCAAAACTCACATTTACAAAACTTTGCAAAGAGTTGTTACTCCTTGAGGACTTGCAACACAATCCTCAAATGATGGGTGTGCTCGTCGTTACTCCTTGAATAGATCAATATATCATTAATGAACACAATTACAAATATGTCGAGGTATTATCTAAACACCATATTCATCAAATCCATAAATACAGTCAGAGCATTGGTCAAGACAAAGGATACCAAGAACTCATAGTGACCATACTAAGTTCAAAAATTCATCTTCAGGATATCATCTTCCTTCACCCTCAATTGGTGGTAACCCGACCGGAGGTCGATCTTAGAGAAATAACTTGCTCCTTACAGCTAGTCAAACAAATCATCTATCCTTGGAAGAGGATATTTGTTCTTAATAGTAACCTTGTTCAATTTCCGGTAGTCAATACACATACAAAGTGAACCATCTTTCTTTCGAACAAATAAAACTGGAGCACCCCATGGAGAGATACTTGGTCGGATGAAACCCTTATCAAACAAATCTTTCAATTGCTTCTTTAACTCCTTGAGTTCTGATGGAGCCAAACGATAAGAAGGAATAGAGATAGGTTGTGTATCTAGAGAAGGTCAATATCGAAGTCTATATCTCTTTCGGGAAGAACACCAGGTAAATCATTGGGAAAAACTTCTAGAAACTCATTAACGGGGACCGGCTCAAGAGTAGGGGTCTCAGAATCCATATCTCTAACATGAATAAGATGGTCTAAGCAACCCTTAGAAATCATCTTTCTAGATTTAAGACAAGAGACAAACTGACTCTTAGGCACAGAATTTCCCCTTTCCACTCTAGGATGGGTTCATTTGGGAACCGAAACTTAACTACTCAAATTCTACAATCAATAGAAGCAAAACATGAATGCAGATAATCCATACAAAGAATAACATAGAAATCTAACATATCAAGCTCTAGAAGATCAATAAGAGTGACTCTATGGGATAAGGAGACGGGACATTTCCTATAGACTCTCTTAGCCACAATGGATTCACCAATGGGAGTATAGACAGAAAAAGGATCTAGCAAGATATCCGAAAGAATATCAAATATCATGGCCACATATTGTGTCACAAAAGACAAGATAGCACCGAGATCAACCAAAGCATAAACATTGAGATGAAATACTTTCAACATACCTGTAACCACATCGGGAGAACCCTCTTGCCCTTGAAGAGTTTGAAGTGCATAAAATTGGTTTAGCCTTGGAACATTTGAACCCGAACCGCTAGGTGAAGCTTTCCTACCATTTCTTCCCTTAGTCTTAAGTGATGGACAATCCTTTATCTTACGAATACTCTTACCATAACCAAAACAACCATCTGTACCGGCTAAGCATTTACCCTCATGCTTTCTTCAACATTTAGCACAAGTAGTCGATGAAATAAACCAATATTTCCTCATTGAAGCTTAGGGTGAGACACCCTATCTTTGTTGAACTTAGGATGAGAAATGAAGGAACCTTGACCAGAAAACCTTTGTCGGAACTTAGAATAGACATGTCTCTCGGGTCGTGAATGTGAGAAGTCACCATCCCCAATCTTGACCTTTTTTGCCTCCCTAGACCTTTCCTTAAGTTTCTTCTCTTCGATTTATTGAGCATGAACCATGAGACAAGAAATATTCATATCATTGATAAGCATGGCGGTACGGCAATCCTTAACCACCATTTCGGACACGCCCCAAACAATCTTATTCATCCTTTCCCTAGGATCGACAACCATAGTAGGAGCATATCGAGAAAATTGTGTGAATTCCTTCACACTCATGTTTCCTTGACGAAGGTTGATGAATTCAAGTACCTTTGCCTCCCTCATCTCAAGGGAAAAATAACTTATCAAGGAAAGCAACCTTAAACCTTTCCCAATCAAGCGGACCCGCATCAACCGCCCTTACTTCCTTTCATTGGTTGAACCATACTTGAGGAACACCCTTAAGTTGATAAGAGGCTATTTCCGCCATTTTCATCGGCATCACTCCTATGATCATCAACACCTTGTATACTTCATCAATTAATTCTGGAGGATCTTTCTCAACCTCGGAACTATGAAATTCTGGAGGATTTATTCTAGTGAAGTCTCTCACTGTAGTTGTCATCGTACCCATAGTTTGGTTCACAGGGACCACAACCTCCCTATTAGTTTGAGCCGTCATGGCTTGATCCAACACTTGAAAAGCATCACTGAACTCTGTATTAGTCACTTTCTCCTCCAAAGGGTCAACCATAAATTAAGGAGCTTCTCGTTCCACATTTTCTCCAGCATTCCTCCTAGAATATGACCTTCGAGTGTCCATATCCCGAAAAGCATCGGATAGGGATTAGGAGAGAGACATATAGATTTAAACTCTACCGCATGACTTTAGAGTGATGAAAAAGAGTGGAGTTTTCCTAAACATCGTATAGCTTCTCATTCATAAATATGGCACGCTTCACACTCATGAACAAGACTCTACTTCATGTGGCTTATGAGACTTCCTATGACCTTTCTAAACCTTATGCTCTGATACCAAGTTTGTCATAACCGAAAGTACACCTTAGACGTGACATGGCGAATAAATCCCCGAGAGGCGCTACACAAGCCACTTATCATACATCATACAAGATAATAGAATTTAAGAGTTCAAAATATAGTTCATATACTAATTATTTGTCAAAATAAAATGAAGCGGAAGTCTAACATAGTCTCAAAGCCATCTAGTTCATCAAGGGTGATTGGGACGTAACCCATATATCACATACAATATGGAAAGGTAAAGACAATAAGCAATAAAGGGTTCGGTCCTCGAAATATGAGGACTCACCAATCTTCAAATCTACTAATGTGATTAATAGCCACAGAGATGTGGAATACGAGCGTCAGATCCTACATTAGTGAAATAATGTACGCAAGAGTATGCATTGGTACAAAGAATGTACCAAGTATGATAGAAATGCATAAAAGACATGAAATAATGCTAAAATGGACTTTACATGACATGCAATGACCAAGTTGAATCATATGGTAAAAGGGTAGGAAACATAAATCCGAAACATGGTTAATGAGAGTTAAATATCCTTAAAACACTTTTTGAGATACTTCTAGAAGTAAACTTAGTTCATTATTGTGGGAGATTTACCTTAAACCGACATAGATACCATGTGAGCTATAACATGCAATTCGGTGTCTATCCCACACTGAAAAAGGGGTGTCCTCACTTTCCAAGGTAAGAACCATGAACTTCTATTTTACGTGGATTCACTAGTTAATGTCTATCTAAGACAACATCCTATGGTGGCACATAGTTGTAGGATAAGGAGAGTTCTATTAGTAACCTGGCCAATACTACGAGAGAGCTTCCATCTCAATATCCTCTCGGTGCTAGGCAATAAATCCCACGGAATCATTATTAGTCTTAACTTATATTATCATAAGAATAGCTCCTTAATCTTGCTTCATCTTTGGTGAGAAAACCTTTCAACCTCATGAATCCTTTATGTGAGAAAACCCCTTCCACATTCATATTTGATTAATTGATGTGCCGTGAAATTTTGGCACCTATATGCTCAAAACTAAGGATTAATATTAGAATCGAGTGTAGTTTTGTAAGATTTGATGTGTTTGTTGAATGTATAGACAGGTTCACACTTGCGTGGAAAAGTTGAAAAGGAAGCATAAAATGATTGTACTGAAGGAGACACCACGGAGCCCAATATGGGTTGTTGTAATCAAGAAGAGCTATCCTAACACTCGTGAGTGAAGTCAGTGAAGAAGGTAAGATTATCAGAGCTCAAGTAAAGACAACGACGCCTTTGATGGACCGTGGTCTCTTTATTTTACCATGAAGCAGCTCGTGAAGAAGATCCAGTAGATATGCCTTGAGGAGCTATGTTTTGATTTATCTAAGTAAAAACCACAGACACCTAGACGGGCCGTGGTTCCCTTGACAGTTTGTGATGGGGTTCATGAAAGTGAAGCAGTGTGAAGGCTTTGATGAAGTACGTTTAGCTTAGCTAAGTAAGGACCACGGACACCCAGACAGGTCGTGGTACTCACAACGGGTCATGATATAGGCCGTGAAGGATTTCTAGTGAACAGGTCTTGAAAAATCATATTTTAGTAGACTAAGTACAAACCACAGCAGGCTTCACGGACCGTGAAGCTCATGACAGACCGTCATGCCGTCCGTGAAGGTGCCCGACAAGTAAACCCTACTTCGAGTAGTACTCTTCTTAGTGAGACTATTTGAATTAATTAGCTTTAGTTTTTGTTTTATCTCATGATAATTAGAACGATCGACTACTTTCCTATTATTCACTACTTTTGGTTTTATCGAGTAACATTGGATCGAGACTCAAGTTTGATTTGGTTTTTTAATATCAAACGTTCTTTGAATTTGCAAATCATCGTAAGTGATTTCTCTGAATGTTTTCAATAATTATTTTTGCTTATTTAATTGAAAGCATGAGTTGTTAAATATCACAACTAGGGTTGTGGGAAATATGAAAGAAATCTAAGTGTAGGTTCGTAAAACGAGTTGAATGTGATTGTTATTTGCAAAATATAATTTGACTTTCGTTATTCATTCTTTCTAATGAGTCCACACATCAGAACTTTCCTGTATGTATTAATTGTTCGAGAGAAAATCAATAATTAGGAAAAAGTCAAATTAATATGTTGGGTTGGAGTCAAAGTTTAAGAGAAGAGAGAAGAGAACTTTGACACCAAAATATGCGAGGGTAAAATATGATAACACTCTAAGACCGAGAGGATCCGAGTGGAAGTTATCTAACGAGACCGAGAGGTGTTATATATATTTAGCTCGCTTGTAATTTGCAAATAATCAATCACCAGAAACTTGTTCATGAACCATCACCAGATGTAATGTCATGGGGAACACAACCTTGGTTTCATTTAATTACCATCACAACCTTGAAGTTAAAACCCTGTTACTTGTGAAACCTGAGTAACACAACAGACTTTAGTTACCTGAAAATTACAACCAAAACCCATTTACATTCCGTAATTACTTTCCCTAAGAAATAATAACAACAGTTGGATAAACGCAATAGTGAAACTATTTCTGTAAAGAAATTCTCTGTGGGATCGACCTCAACTCACGTTGAGTTCTATAAATTGACTTTGACCGTTTATACTTCTTAATTGAGGTGTAAGTTTGGACGTATCAAATTTTGGCACCGTTGCTGGGGAATTTCAATTCCGTAGTATTTTACTAGCAATTATTCAAATTGTAGTTATATTTCCTAATTTTATGTATTGTTCTTTGTCTCTATTTTTGACATGTAAGTTCCACAGTATATGCCAAATACCAGAAGTAAGGGAGCTCCATTGATTCCTTATGACCCGAAACTGAGAAATACTATCTGCAAGTTTATGAATGCACAGGAACTTGAAGCTCAGAGGCAGAGACTTGGACTTGAAGTTAAGTCAACCGCTAGTGGTACTCAGCGAAATGATGCAAATGACCTACCTAGGGTGGTGAAGGAACATGAAGGAGTGGAAGAGATAGCTCCTCCCCACCGACAAGCAGTAGCTTCAAGGGGTCAAGCATAACAACCAGCCCATATAGTGTTCGAAGAGGATCATCTGGACTTAGATGGAGCTGGAGCCAATGGAGCAATAGTGCCACATGCATTACCTCCAGGTTTGAAATTCACAATTACAAGCACAATGATTCAATTGCTGAACTTGAAGGGTATGTTTAGAGGTGCAGCTGGTGATGATGCCAACCAGCATTTAATGAACTTCTTGGCAATATGCAAATCACAGGAGATTCCTAGGGTTAGTCAAACGGCTATGAGGCTAAGACTATTCATGTTGTCTTTCACTCGAGAGGCAACAAATTGACTGAATGAGCTGCCAGATGATTCAGTCAGGACCTGCAATGAATTGAAGGAGGCTTTCCTGGAACGGTTCTACGCTGAATCAAAAGAACTGCAGATGAAAGATGAGATAGGTGCACACAAGCAACTACAAGGGGAAGCAATGCATGATACTTAGTAGAGATTCAGCCAAAAGCTGAAAAAGTGCCCGAACCATGGTCTCACTAAGAGACATTTAAAAAATGTGTTTTATAGATCGTTAAATTATGTTACTAAGCCTGTTGTTGATGCAGTGTGTGGAGGATCATTCATGAGAAAGCCATTCCCAGAAATTACTCAACTAATGGATGAAGTCTCTAAAAACAACATAACATGGCACACCAGGGATGACGAAGTAGGAGATCTTGGGATCACTTTTGAGCTCTCAGCTGAACAAAAGAAGAGAGAAAAAGAAAGGGATCAGGATATGGCTCACATGAGAACTCAGATGGACCTACTAACAAAAAATATCATGGCCAGTTCTGAAAAGGTAAATGTTGTGGGGGCCTCAAACAGGTTGACAAACAGGGCATCAACTTAGATGAGTAGGCCAAATACTTGAGCAACCAGAGGGGTTTCTGAAATTATAACTCGAGAAACCAAAGATATAATTCGGGAAATCAAGGTCAAAACTACCCAAGAGAAGGGCAATATGAAAGACCAGCAAATAGAGAACAAGGTAACTGGCTGAATAGAGATGGCTACAGGAATATCTGTAGTGGTGTATATGTGCCTCCACATAATAGGGATCAAACATGTGGTCGTTCTAGCGGGTCCAAAATAGAGGATATGTTGGCTAAGGTACTGTTAAAGGTTGAATCAACTAATGTAGGTATAAAAGAAATTAAGAGTGATTTCTCTGGTATGAGTCAGCTGGTGGATTCTCACACCACGTTTATCAAGTCGTTAGAGCAGCAGTTGGGATAACTGTCATAATCATTGAACCTAAGAAAGAATGGTTCGCTACTGATGAGTCCAAGATTTGGACTCATTTAGGGTTTTATTTGTATTGGTTTAGTATTCTCAAATGCTTGTTTTATGGCAATAACTGATGTAAAACCCTTGATTTCCAGGTATATGGATTGAGGAACAATGCAAGGACACTAATGTGCAAAAAGAAACGAAGTAAGATGAAAGAGTG
This sequence comes from Solanum tuberosum, assembly GCF_000226075.1. Classification (NCBI taxonomy): domain Eukaryota; kingdom Viridiplantae; phylum Streptophyta; class Magnoliopsida; order Solanales; family Solanaceae; genus Solanum; species Solanum tuberosum. The sequence goes on along the minus strand of NW_006238933.1, from coordinate 784,164 downwards.
AAGAAAAGAAAGACTGGTGATCGCCAAGTCTACTTGGCGAGTCGCCGAAGGGCTTCTTGATCGCCTAAGTTCCAGTGTGCCAAGCTCTAAAGGATAAAATCAAGTCGGCGAGAGAAAGGAGCAGTCGACGGATCGCCGAGTGGTTTCGCGATGCAGTGTTGGATCACCCAAAGTTACAAACCTTGAGGATGCTGAAGGCCCAGATAGAAAGGCGATGAAATTGGCTAAAGGGTGCATCGCCGAGTGGTTCCGTAATGCAGTGTTGGATCACCCAAAGTTACAAACCTTGAGGATGCTGAAGGCCCAGATAGAAAGGCGATGAAATTGGCTAAAGGGTGCATCGCCGAGTGGATCGGCAAGCCTGACTTACTGTGCCGAATGGCTCTTTGCAGGACATTTTTGGCGACTATAAATACATTTTTGAACATTTAGTTTAGTATCATATTTTTCATTACATTGGATTTTCAGTTGGGAATTGTAAGAATTCTAGGTATTGAGACAAGTTTTCCTTAGCTTTGAAGAATTGAAGTTTTTCACTTTTGAGAAATTGGAAGTGGGTCTTTGAGATTCTTCAATTTGGACCTTTGTAAAGAAGAAATCAATCTTACCCAATTGATGGAAACTCAATTTGGTAATGATTTTTATCTTTTTATGTTGTCTAGCTTAGGTATGATTATGTGATTATGGGCTGATTTAGTTTATGGGTATTGCTAATTGTTAGTTTAAATGTTGTTTAGAAGTGATTTCAATCATTAATTGTGGTTCAATTTAAGAATTGTAGTTGCAAATGCAGTTCTCCCTTCGTGTTATTGGCTTGCTCGAGAGAGAGGTTTTAGAATAGAAGAAAGGAACATGCCTTATAGCAACGGTGACCCAATGGACCATACTCCATTGAGAATGATGATTCTTAGAGATAACATTCTATGTTTCAGGCAATTGAAGGGTGAGTCAACCCATGAGTTGTGGCTGAGATTTAAGTCACTATTGCTGCAATTCCCAGCTCATGGAATCTCAGATAAAATGCTGCTAGACTATTTCTATAAAGGTCTTGGTCCGAAGAACAGAGGAGTGGCTGACCAAATTTCTCCATGTGGTCTCACAAGACTACCCTATGCAATAGCAGCCCAACTCCTTGATCATATGGCCAAGACCAACAAAGACACTGAGAAGGACCAGATTTTGGCCACACTGTTGACTCAGCTGGATCTCATGGCCAAAAAAGAATATGGAATTGGAAGTACCGGATAAAAAGAAGGATCCGTACATTCCCCCTCACGAGCGTATAAAGCCCAAGGAGTACGAGGGTGGACAAATAGAAGAGATACTCTCACTCATTCTCCAAAAAGTTAAAAAACATGACAAAGTGTTGAATGAGATAAAAGAGAATGTCTCACTGCTGAATCAGATGACTTCTTCCCATTCTATATCTATTCATTTGCTAGAGACCCAAATGGATCATGTATTGTCTCGTCTCTACCCCACGAATCAATATTGAGTGGGAATTGCGTTGTACCACGACGTTAACTAAGGCGCTTCTTGGGAGGCAACCCAAGTTTTATTTTCTTTCTTTTTGTTTTTGAAATAATCGTGTGTTGATTGTGCAGGTTAAAGTGTGAAATGTGTTTGAAAAGTGGAGGTTGGCGAGCAAAACACCTAGTCACCGACTCACCGAAGAGGTCAGCGAGCCTGACCCGGACCACCATTGGACTAGGGGAATTTTGAAATTGGAGTCTCAAAAACTCGATGAGCCCATGGACTACTTGGCGAATCACCGACTTGGTCGGCGATCACGACTTTATCCGCCGTTTGGACCTCCAGGTCCTGTTAAACTCGGCGAGGCAAGTGCCCACTCGGCATTTCGCCGAGTGGGTCGGTGTGCAAGACTAATATCGCCGAAAGGGCTAGAACTGGGCGGTTTTTAAAGGCCAAAGGTTCAAAAGTTCAAACTCTTTGACATTCCCTTACTTTTTAACTTCCCAAACTCACACCCGCACTATATTTTCCTATATTTTTGCATTATTATCTCTTGTTAGTCGTTGATTGTGTGTTCGGAGTTGGATATCTTTGCTGCATAGCATTTCAACTTATTTATTCGGCATAAAAGGTTGGTTTTCCGAACCCCAAACTTGTAAATAGCAATTTTTACTTATTTGCAATTGATCTTATCTTAGTGATGTATGTTGGGCCTCTCTGATCTGTAATTGTGTGCTTGTGTGCCTGCTTTAATTTGAATATCTTGCCTAAAATGAGTAATTATTGATTTCCCAAATTTTCGTGCTTTAAAATTGATCGAATTGTTGGGTTGTGCTAATTTGTTGTTGGGTCTAGTCGGGTGAAATCTAAGTTGCCCTTAATTATGATAAATGACGTATTTTGCCCGATGATGGAGCGTTTGACGTCATTTCTAAGGGCGTAAGTCGTCAAATGGCCAATTTTGGCCAAATCGGGAAAAGTCTAAGTATCCCAGTCGCATAGGTAGTATGGGTCTAAGTTTAATTGCATGAGTGCATGTTTTGATTTTGTTTTCAGGGGCTGTGGGGTGGAATTTCAAAGTTGGGGTAGAAAGTAGGCACGTTGGGCAGTTTGGTGAGCTGGGTCTAGCTCGTCGAACCACTCAGCAGTTCGTCGAATTCCCCTTGATCACCTTTAATTTAATGCTAATTTGGAGTTTTGGTCCTGTAACTTTTGGTGAGAAGCCTGAGTTCGCCGAGTACACTCGGTGACTCACCAAAATTCCTCTTTGATCACCCTTTCTGCGCCCCTAACCCCTAAAATGCACTGTAACTTTCGACGGGTTGGTATGTGCTCGCCGAATGATGTCGGCGATTCGCTGAAAGGCCCCTCCCATCGCCGACATGCCATTTTTCTGAGAAAATTTTGAGCCAATCCTTTCGGCGAGGCCGATCTGGCTCGCCAAAATGATTCGATGACTCACCGATCAGTTCGGTGAGTCTTTCTGCAACTGTTTTTCTGCAATACTTGAACTGTTCTTAACTTTCTATAATGTGTTTGCAGATATGGCTAGACCAAAAGTGGCTGGTAGAGATATGTTGCCCCACAAAAAGGCAGAGGGAATGAAAATCAATGAAGATGCAGCTGCATCCAAGGCTAAGGCTACCAAACTTCCCACCACAGGTGGGAAGGGAAAATGAAAGGGCAAGGCACCTGCACCTGCGTCACCAGAGGTCATCTCCGATAGTGACGGGATCTATGACACTCACCTCACCACTTCTGAGAGTGAGGGTGAGCACCAAGATCCTTGGGCTATAAATTCTGAACCTGAGGATGATGAGCTACAAGCAACCCAGAGGGCAGAGCTGCGATCCGAGAGGATTAATGATCCGTCTAGGATCAGGACTCCCCAGGCCACCACTACTCCTTTTACTCTAGCACAGGCAGTGGTCCTAGCACCAATGGTACAAGGTCCTCCTCCACAGTCTATGAACAGACTGAAGACTGAGAGGCTGAGGACCATTAGAGAGGAGAAGAGGTTATCTACTGATGGCATCATAGACAGGTATTCGGAGATCATGAGCTATTTGAGGTCCCACAAGTTCCAGTTGTTCACATGACCCCGAGGCTCTTATGTTCCAAATTGGGTCCGGGAGTTCTACACTGCTTACAGAGCCTTGGTGCCACAAGGGAAGAAGTCGTCAGCCAAATTCAAGTCGGTTGATTACGTGGTTGTCAGGGGTAGAAAGGTGAAAAGTGATAGTGATAATGTGATAGTGATGCTATCAATGCAATCCTGGGGGTTTCAACACGAATTGAGGATGACTGCCAATATAAGATCAGGACAAAGACGTTAGAAAACATGAAGAAGTGGTTGGCTCCTCTGATATCAGACGGTACTCCCAAGTGGCTCGAGGTTGGAGCACCCATTGAGAAGAAGGATCTCAATATAGCAGCAGGATTTTGGTTTGGCTTCATTAGCAGTACTATCATGCCATCCCAGAATGAGTCGATTCTCCGCCACGCCAAAGCAACCTATCTTGGTTGCATCATCGATGGGACGAGGCTGCACTTGGGGATGATCATTGCACAGGAGATGTTTATGAGGGCCAAGCAGCGCCAAACATCTCTACCTTTCCTGGTGTTGATTACCGAGTTGTGTAGACAAGCTCGGGTGCCTAGAGATGAGAAGAAGGATGTGGAAGTGATTCCCATATCTTCTACCAAGATCTGGAGGATTGAGGCGGAGTACTTGAAAGATAAGGTCGAGAAGAAGAAGGCAGGCCCGGTGGACACATCCCCTGTTGTTGATATTCAGATACTACCTGCAGAGGAAGTATTTCCTACTCCCGCCCCTGGGCCTTCAGTTACATCTAGTGATGCCCCTTCTGTTACTCCCAGTTCCTCCACTGCTTCTTTTCCTCCTAGACCTGGTACTGCTACTGTTGTTCGACCTCCACTCACCCGGGCTACATTACTACATATGGGATAGCTAGCCCATTCTGCAGATAGACGCGCCTCCAGTCTTGAGGTTACCATTCGTGGCATGATTGAGAGGGGCCTTGCTGATCCTGTGACACCTCTAACTGTGACTATTGATGCCCTCCCGGCACGAATAGCGGTGTGTGAACAAGGACAATGGGCCACTGATAAGGTGACGACTTTAAAGGCCGTTATTGCTGAGCTGGGGAGAAATGTGGACCACCTAAAGTCCACCGACATGTCGATGATTTTTGGGACAGTGTAGATCCCTGATGTTCTAGTTGATCCAGGTGTGCCTCCAGCCACCATCGGAGATGAGGTTCAAACTGAAGAAGTAGGTGCTGCCGAGTATGAGGATGAGACCGATTAGGAGCTACTTGTTGCTGATGAGTAGGCTTCTTATGAGGGTCTCACGGAGATTGAGGAGGCCATGGTAGATGCAACTGTGCAGACCTCTTTGGCAAACACACCCTTGGCTGACTCCAATGGAGTTGGTACTGTTGATGTGAATCCGAGCACTAATGCCCAAGATTAGAGTGATGCACCGGGCATTGATTCCCCGACAGATGGAGCAACTGCATAGACAGGACTTCTCTTTACCTCCCTCTCTATCTACTTTTATTGATTTTTAGTGTTTTTATTGCATTTGAGGACAAATTGCTTTTTGTTTCTGGTGGGGTGAGGTATTTCCATACCTACCTCTTGTAGTGATGATATTTTGTGTATATAATGGGTTTTGTGCTATCTATTGTGTTTTGGCACTGTGTTGTGGATATTTGAGCTTGTGGCTTCTCGTTTTAATTGTAAATAATTTTTGGACTCATCCAAAAAAATTTGCCACCTCTTGTATTTAATTGTGCTTGTTCTTGTGCAAATTTGTGTGTCGGTTGTGATCAATACCGCTGACTTGAATAGTGCTCTCAATCGAACAAAATAAATGTGCGGCTATGATGAGGCCAAATGAAGTTTCATAGGCAATATGTGAACTTTTTGCATCTCGTTGTGACTAGCTGATTATCGAATTGAGTCTTTTGTAATGAACATTGCACACTAGAGAAAGTGTGGAGTCTTGATTGATATTGGTGCCAATGCCTTGTGTGATGAGCTTATCGTGAACCATGTGTGATGACACCTAGAAATTGCCCCGTTGGTCGGGTTGACTAAGTGATGTAAGCTCTTGAAATGATCTTAGGGAACAATTTTAAAAGAGCGAAACAATTTGACATTATACCTCTTTTGTGGCCTACCTTGTGAGTGTGTGAACTTTTCTTGAACACCCTTTGAGACTTGGCCTTTTCTTGGAAGAAACTTGATGAAAATGAAACCTCTCTTTATCCCTTCACCCATAACTCTCATGAAGTGTGGTTTGTTTGAATAGCCAACTTAGGCCAAAAACCTAAGTTGAGGGTGTGGTGAAAAGGGAAGGTAAATCAAGAAGTCCAAAGAAGTTCCCCTTGACCCATGGTTTTGAGTAAGAGGGAACCCCTCCATACAAAAAAATGAAAAATAAAAAGAATGAAAAAGTTGTGGAATAAAGTTGTGAAAGTTGCAAAAAAAATGGGGTGTCCGGTATTCCATGAAAAGTGAATAATGGGGTGACTTTTGAGCATGAATGAGAATGATGAAGAAAAGGAAAGGAAGTGTTGTTCATACCACATTTCATGAGGATTATAGCCACTGAGCCTAAATTACCATACCTTTACACTCAGCACCGTTACAAGCCTTGAAAAGACCTTTTTGATCTTGAGTGAGCTGAAACAAGTGTTGATTGGAAAATAAGGGCAAACATATGGCTGTAGTCATGCCTGTGTTCATCTTTGTGAGTGTGAGATTTTTTTGTGATTCCGAAGCTATAATTATCAAAAAATTGTGTGTGAATATGGAATCAGCTTTGTGTGAGGGCATTTTAACACCTTTGTTGAGCTTGAACTTGCATTTGAAGCAAGTATTCTGAACTTGAGAATCTTTGATAATGGTGAGTCACAACTTGAATCTTTGAGTGCAGAATTGATCCTTGCAGAAGTAAGTTGAGTCTTGTTGTGTGTATTCCTGATTGAGTCTTGTGTATCACTGTTTCAGACATCGTTTTTGAACTGTTGAACTTGAGTTTCACTTGAGGGCAAGAAAAAGTTTAAGTTGCGGGTGTTAATGAGTCCGAGATTTCGACTCATTTAGGGCTTTATTTGTATAGGTTTAGTGTCCTCAAATGCTTGTTTTGTGCCAATAACTCATGTAAAACCCTTGATTTCCAGGTATATAGATTGAGGAACAATGCAAGGACACTAATGTGCAAAAAGGAACGAAGTAAGCTGAAAGAGTGAAGAAAAGGAAGCCTGGTGATCGCCAAGTTTACTTGGCGAGTCGCCGAAGGTCTTCTTGACCGCCTAAAGTTCCAGTGTGCCAAGCTCTGAAAGGAGAAAATCAAGTCAGCGAGAGAAAGGAGCAATCGGCGGATCGCCGAGTTGTTCTGCGATGCAGTATTGGATTGCCCAAATTTACAAACCTTAAGGATGCTGAAGGCCAAGACAGAAAGGCGATGAAATTGGCTAAAGGGCGCATTGCCGAGTGGATCGGCAAGCTCGACTTACTGCACCGAATGGCTCTTCGCATCACATTTTTGGCAAATATAAATACATTTTTGAACATTTAGTTTAGTATCATATTTTTCATTACATTGAATTTTCAATTGGGAATTGTAAGAATTCTGAGTATTGAGAAAACTTTTCCTTAGCTTTGAAGAATTGAAGTTTTTCACTTTTGAAAAATTGGAAGTGGGTCTTTGAGATTCTTCAATTTGGACCTTTGTAAAGACGAAATCAATCTTACCTAGTTGATGGAAACTTAATTTGGTAACGATTTTTATCTTTTCATGGTGTCTAGCTAAAAACCAAATTATCGGGGTGTGATTATGTGATTATGGGCTGATTTAGTTTATGGGTATTGCTAATTGTTTGTTAAAATGTTGTTTAGAAGTGATTTCAATCATTAATTGTGGTTCAATTTAAGAATTGTAGTTGCAAATGCAGATCTACCTTCGTGTTTTCGGCTTGCGAGAGAGAGAGGTTTTAAAACCAAGATTATTGATTGATGGTCTGTGAGTATTGGGTTGTCATGGGTTCAACTCGAAAGACTAAATCCTAAACCCTTTTCCACACATTCAGCTTGAGAGAGTGAATGGACTAAAGCGTAGGATGTCCGTATTTTGCATGCTTGTCGATGTTCGAGAGAAATCGACTTGATTCGGGGTAAATTGTTCGAGATAAAGTTTACCTCCTCTATAGTCTAGCTTATTTACTAATTTACACCTATTTCCTAACTGTTGCAATTACCCATTCGTTTATATTAGCCTATAATCAAATCACATCCCAAGAACCCACCTCATCATTGTCATTTTAGCATTGTTTTGCTGCTGCTATAGTTGATAATTAAAACCAAAAACCCCTTATTTGACATTCGTGTCACACCCTGATTTGAATTATGTATTCATTCGATAATGTCTATTCCTATGACTGATTTGAATATGTTCACAATTTACTCTTAAATCTTAAACACGTACCACTCCCTATGGGATTCGACCCCAACTCATTTAGTTAGGTTATTATACTGATTAACGACTGTTGACGCTTAGAAGTGGATGAAGTGTCTTTGAAACGTTATTAATCAGCTACCAAGTGACACTATTCATAATCCTAAGAAGGATGGGCATTGCATGGCGATCACCACCAGAAGCGGTAAGATCCTTAATGAGTCAAAACCTGCAGGTACTGAGAAGGAAAGGAGTAGAGGGAGAAATAAGGAAGAAGATGTTGAAGTTGAGGGCTCAACCAATAGTGAAACCAGTGAAGGTAAAATAAACAAAAGTTGAGACCACCTTGCCTTTGCAGCAGATACCGAGATCGCCTCATCCTTTCCCTCAAAGACTCAAGAAGAAAGCTGAAGATGGGAAGCTTGCAAAATTCATAACCATGCTGAGACAGTTATAAGTGAACATCCCATTGGTAGAATCTCTGGAGCAGATGCCAGACTATGCTAAGTTCATGACGGACTTAGTCACAAAAAAAAGAGTTGTAAGTTTTGAACCTACTAAAAATCTTCATCATTGTAGTGTTATTACTACAAGAAAAAGGAGGATCCAAGTACGTTCACTATACCAGGCACAATCGGAGCATTTGAGTTCGCAAATACCATGTGTGATCTAGGGGCGAGTATCAATCTGATGCCTCTAGCCATCTATAAGCAATTAGGCTTAGGTTTTCCAAAACCCACTACGCTGAGGTTGATGATGGCAGATAGGTCAGTGAAGCGTCCTGTAGGTATTTTATGTGATGTGCTCATAAAAGTGGACAGTTTAATTTTTCCGGCAGACTTCGTGATTCTGGATTGCGAAAGTAGACTTTGAGGTTCCCATAATTTTAGGAATGCCATTTTTGGCCATAGGTTGAGCTTTAGTTGATGTTGAGAGTAGAGAGCTGAAGTTCAAACTTAACAATGAGGAGGTAAATTTTAAAATATGCAGGTCTATGAAGCAACCACAAGACATGAATGTGGTGTCTGCGATAGAGTTCGTTGATGAAGGAGAGCCGGGAGCTACAATTAAGGAAAGGTTTATTGGTGAAACATTGGATGTAGTACTAATGAATATAAAGAAGACTTTCAAAATTATTATGTGGAGATTCTAAATGCTCTGCAAGGCATGGGGTCACATTCTTATGCTCCGAAGAAATTAGACCTGGATCTAAAAAACAGGCCAAATCCTCTAGCAAAGCCATCCATTGAGGAACCGTCTGCACTTGAACTAAAATAGTTACTTAGTCACCCAAGGTATGTCTTTTTGGGTACTAATAACACTTGGCCAATCATTTTGGCTGTAAATCTGACTGATGAACAGGTGCAAGTTGTGGTCAGAGTCTTGAAAAGGTATAAAAGGGGGATTGGTTGGACTATTGCTGACATCATTGGGATACCTCCGGGTATTTGTACTCATAAAATCCAACTCGAGGAGGACTGCAGCCCGAGAAGAGAGCACCAGAGGAGGTTAAATCCACCAATGCAAGAGGTGTTCAAAAAGGAAATCATAAAGTGGTTGGATGCATGGGTGGTGTACCCCATTTCTGACAGTCATTACCAGTGCAGTGTGTTCCCAAAAAGGGTGGTATGACAGTAGTGGCTAATGCAAAGAATGAATTGATTAGGTAAAGATCAATCACTGGTTGGCAAGTATGCATGGATTACAGGAAGCTGAACAAGTGGACCTTGAAGGACGACTTTCCCATGGCGTTCATGGATCAGATACTTTAGAGGTTGGCTGGCAAAGGGTGGTATTGTTTGTTAGATGGATACTCTGGGTATAACCAAATATCAATTGCGCTGGAAGATCAGGAAAAGATCACATTTACATGTCATTAAGGTAGTTTTGCATTCAAACGCATGACATTTGGATTACGTAATGCACCAGCAACTTTCCAGAGGTGTATGATGTCCATCTTCTCAGAAATGGTGGAGGACACTTTGGAAGTGTTCATGGATGATTTCTCTGTGGTAGGTGACACATTTGATGACTATTTGTTGAATTTTAGCAGGGAATTATAAAGATGCGAGGAGGCTAATTTGGTGCTTAACTGGGAGAAATGCCATTTTATGGTTAAGGAAGGTATAGTCCTAAGCCATAAGGTGTCGCAGAAGGGACTGGAGGTAAACAAAGCGAAGATTGAGATGATTGAAAAGTTGCATCCACCAATTTGTGAAAAAGGTATTAGAAGTTTTTTGGGTCATGCAAGATTCTATAGGTGTTTCATCAAGGATTTCTCAAAAATTGCACACCTCTTGTGCAAGCTGTTAGGGAAAGAGGTGAAATTTGTCTTTGATGATGCATGCCTAAAAGCCTTTGAGTGCCTGAAAGAGAAGTTGGTCTCTGCTCCAGTAATCATTGGCCCGGATTGGGTGGAACCATCTGCGGTGATCTGTGATGCAAGTGGTACGGCTTTGGGAGTTGTGTTAGGATAGAAGTGCAATAAGATCTTCTACCCGATCTACTATGCTAGCAAATTGCTAAATGGAGCGCAGTGCAACTACACAGTCACTAAGTAGGAACTACCTATTGTGGTTTATGCATTTGAGAAGTTTGGGGTGTACTTGCTAGGCACTAGAGTGATAGTTCACACGAATCATGCAACACTGTGATATCTAATGGCGAATAAAAATGCAAAGACGAGATTGATAAGATGGGTGTTGCTTCTTCAAGAATTCGACTTTGAAGTCAAAGACAGAAGAGGTTGTGAAAATCAGGTGGTTGATCACCTGTCTAGGTTGGAGGTAAAGAAGAAAGAAGAACTCAAGTTAGACATAAATGACTCATTCCCAGATGAGCAGGTATTAGCTGCCACTCTTGATCTCATTCCTTGGTTTGCTGACTTTGCTAATTTTCTTGCCACTGAGTTGATGCCTGAAGGGCTGACATTCCATCAAAGGAAGAAATTCCTTCATGATGTTGGGAAGTACTTCTGGGATGAACCCTATTTATACAGGGTGTGTGCTGACAACATCATCTAGCGATGTGTAACTGAAGTTGAGATGATGAGTATCTTAGAGGCTTATCATTCTTCTCCAATAGGTGATCACCATTGGGGTGCCCATACTGCCCACAAGGTACTCCAGAGTGGATACTACTGGCTTACAATCCATCAGGACTCAATTGATTTAGTCAAGGGGTGTGATGTGTGCCAGAGGCAATGAGCCATCTCTCATCGCCATGAGCTACCAATGACACCCATTCTAGAGGTGGAATTGTTTGACGTTTGGGGGATTGACTTTATGGGGCCATTTGTGAGCTCCTATGGACATAAGTATATATTGGTGGCAGTGGACTATGTGTCCAAATGGGTTGAGGCAGTCGCCCTGCCTGAAAATGATGGTAAAAGTGTTGCTAGTTTTCTAAAGAAGAACATATTCTCAAGGTTTGGCACACCTAGAGCGATTATCAACGATAGAGGCTCACATTTCTGTAATAAGGTGTTTAGTGCATTTTTTGCCAAATATGGGGTTAAACAGCACAAGGTAGCAACACCATATCATCCGCAAACAAGTGGTCATGTCGAGGTATCGAACAGAGGGATCAAAGAGATATTGGCAAAATAGTGAATGCCAACGGAACAGATTGGGCAAGGAAGTTGGATGATTCTCTGAGGGCATATCAGACAGTTTTCAAGACACCCATTGGTATGTCCCTATATCAGTTGGTGTTTGCAAAGGCATGTCATTTCCCGGTCGAGTTGAAGCATAAGGCACTTTGGGAACTAAAAAAGTTGAACCTCAGTTGGAGTGAAACAGCAAACCTATGACTGGATCAGATAAATGAAATGAATGAAATCCGTTTGAGGGATTATGAGAGGTTTGCACTGTACAAGAAAAGAATGAATTTGTATAATGATAAGCACATTGATAAAAGGACCTCTGGTCCTGGTGACTTAGTTCTACTTTTCAACTCCAGGCTTCGTTTATATCCTGGGAAACTGAGATCTAAATGGTCTGTGTCATTCAAGGTAACTCAAGTATTTCAGTCGGGTGCAATTGAGCTTGAAAATGACAATGGTGAGAGGTTCAAAGCCAATGTTCAGCGAGTCAAAGAATATTTGGGAGTCCCGGAGGAGGTGAAAATAGTTGAGGAATTCAAGCTTGATGAAGTATGAGTAATCAAGTAACCTGCGTCGCGCCGCGACGGTAAATTGTGCGCTGCTTGGGAGGAAACCCAAGATTGTAAATGTAATAGGTAGTTTACATTTAAGCATATTTTTCAATGTTTTTATAGTGTCATATTATGTTGGTATGTGCAGGAAAAAGTTGGCCAAAAGATTTGGAAGCTAAAAGTGGGGGAGCTCTTCACGGGCATCCTCACGGACCGTGGTGCACTTCACGAGCTACACCACGGTCCGTTGAAGTCACCAAAAATCTTCAGGAAGCCACTGCAAATGACACCATAAGGTTCACAGAAGAGTTAGGTAACTTTTCTCGCCCAAGTGATGTTCACGGACCATGGTGCTCTCCACGAGTATCATCACAGCCAGTCATAATAGTCCACCAATGCCCAGTTGACTCGACCCGCGTGAAAGTAAAGATTTTTTAAATTGTTTATATACTCTTCAAAGCACCAAAGGTCGAGGTTTTCTATTTTATCTCATTTGTAACGGTTTATAACACTATTAAACGGTTACTCATCTCCTATAACCCCACAATCAAACAAAGATTCAAAACCCTAGTTCTCTAGTGCCAAGAAATCCAAGTGAAGTTCATCTCTTTCTCTTTTGGGTGACAATTTGGGAAAACTCAAAATAAGTACTAAATACTTGTTATAAGTTTGATCTTATCGATAGGCAAGTTAGAGATACTTTGTTTGGTCGAATTTAGGCATTATTATGTGGTGAATTGTTGTTATTGGTAGTAAATTGTTATGGGTATGTTGAAATTGGTTGAAATCTGTAATTTTCGTTTGTGGGGATTGTGGTTTATGATGATGTGGATGTGAAATTGAGTCAGAATTAATTAATTGAATTGTGCTCATGTGAATTTAGTGGATAAAATAGGTTGGATTTTAGGAATAGCGAAGGTGTCATATGTGGGTATAGTCAAAATCGTAGCACTTGACGCGTTGATACTCATAACTACGATGTGTGGGTTGTGTTCAAAAAGGGTGTTCCTATACTAAAGATGTTAGGATTCATAGTTTCGAAAGTAATCAAATTGGATTGAGTGGCAACATGTCAAAAATTGCTCAAGTGTAAGTACACGAGAGGTTTCACGGATCGTGCTAGGAAGCACGAACCGTGAAACCTCTCGTGGACTACACTTGAACATTGTCTGATACACTGGAAATTCATCACGAGGGGCATAACGGGTCATGGTCCTCACCACGGACCGTGGTACCCTTCGTGTTAGTTTTACCAGTGAAATGCTCCACACTGTCTCATGTCACGAAGGACATCACGGACCATGGTACCTACCACGACCCGTGGTAACCACCGTATAAAAAAAATATATTGTCTTTTCTTTGTAGTTAATCCAACTTTTCATTTTGAATACGTGGCCCTTCCCAATGATAGATTGGGTGACGAAATTTGTAAGGCAAGGCGTCACGTTGTATTTACACAAGGGAAGTCTGAGTACCCATTAGTGCGTCATTTACTTGGTTAGATTATTAATCCATTTTTTATTTGATTTCTCAGGTACTACGGGGCCACAAAGAAAGAGTGCACCGACACATACCTCACCACCTCCCCCACTAACTCAAAGTGAGAATGATGCAGAATCTAGTAGCTCGGAGGTCCAGATAAATACTGAAGTTGAAGATCACTCCCCTCGAGCTACTAGATCACGGACAGCAAGAGCGATCTTACAGCATACACCTTCCCAACCTAAAGAGAAACGTAGTGGATCTGGGAGTGGTGAGAAATCTGGTAGCGGTTTCAGGAGTGGTAAGGAATATGATAGCGGCTCTCAGTATAGTGCAGTTGAACCTCAATCGGAGGGAGGAGTGGAAACCAAAATGGGAGCATAGGAAGAAGCAGATTCTGAAGAAGATGATGATGATGATGACAGCACCGAGGACGCAATGATCCAATATGTTCACCTACATGAACCTGACCCAGTGGTGAGACAACAGCTAATTGATTGCTACTGTTCTATGTGGACTGTGGACAGGTTGGAGGATTTCTTCAAGAATGGAATCGTGTCCGAGTCGGGCGGCTTTAGTAGTAGGTCAGTCATACCTGAGACTAGAGTAGTGGCATCGGATATCCAAGCATTTCCAGACATCTACAAAATATTCCGAATGCATCAATTTGTATTGATAAACAAATCTCATGGGGAGTTCTCCCGCCACATTACCCGAGAATTATATGCCTTTTATGCAGCTGTACTGATGAATTTTGTTATTGACATTGAAACTACAAAAAGGGGGCAGAAAGCGTTCACCAGCACATGGAGACCACTTAATTCTATAGTGGGGAGGGGCAAATCAGTAGATATCGCTAAAGCCACTATCAACAGAATGCTACATGGTCCAGAATACACAGCACCACCCTCAATTTGCCTTTTTAAAGGTAAGCATCATGCAGTGACGAGTGAGACTGAGATGGAGGATCCCACTTCAAGAGAGCGGGTCATGCATTGGATTGTTAGCTTAATTGCCTCAGAGGGTGAGAATGCAGTATGGGTCAAAGGGACACAGGTGCAGATTACTAAGGCATCAGTGTCATTTCCGACCAAGGTTTGGTGGCCTGTTGTTCGTGCACAGTTGCAGCCTACAGCAAATTATAATACTTTGTCACCATCCCTCGCATCACTGGTCGCTTGCCTCATGGCTGGTTACCTAGTCATTGTACGCTAGATTATCGCCATAGAAATGCGGGACAAAGCACTGAATGAGAGAGTCGGTCTACCATTTCCCTATTTGATAGGAAAACTGTGTCTACAAGCCAATATTCCTCCAAATAAACTAGTAGACAGATTGACTGAGGCATACAAGCTCACCGTGGCATCCAAAATCAAAGATGTTGTCAACCATCTTTTTGGTGTGAAGGTCGGAGCAGTGGGACCATTGGCAGTCGTACCAAATGTACCACTCGACATTCCACAGGCTGAAAGAGGTCCTAAATTCGGTTAATCATCACAACAATCTGCAGGGGCACAACCACCACCAGCTTCAACCTTCAAGGCCACAAGAATTTCATCACCATTCCTACCTCACTTTTTGAGAGATTGGTTGCAGTTCAGAGGCAGACACGGGCCATAGTCAACCAGATTGTGCTCAAACTACCTCAGGTAGTTAAGCGAGATGTGTTAGCTATGGAGAAGCGTCTAAAAGATAAGATGCAGACAGAATTGACAGTACTTAAATATAGGATGGATGGTCTTGAGGTCCATGACAAGAATCAAGCTCCCGATTTGGTAAATACGGAGGAGTTGAAGACACATTTGGCTGAGATGAGAGCTGAGATTGCTAAATTGGCCAAGAGGCCATACACTATACCTCACATGGTTGTTCCAGAGTCCTTGATGAGCCTGTTCATTGAGCCTCCTACCACTCAGGTCCTTGATGACTTCTGGGGCGAAGTGCCCAATGGAAAATCTGGCAAGAGAAAGCACAAGGCAGGGAAGTCTGATGAGTACCAACCGATAAACCTCTCTAAGGAGGAAAGGATACAGCACAAGAAACCACGAAAGAAGTCTAGAAGAAAGTTAGGGAAGAAGCAGCACTTGAGCAGCAGCAGTGAGATGCATTGTTTGTTGGTACTTCTAGCAGTGCAATACCAGCTCCTAGTGCTACCAGTCCAGCTGACCCAGTGCAAGTTTTTGAGAGTGCACCCGCTGATAAGGGTGTCGACACTGCTCCGACAACTGGTGCCTAGTGCACCGTAGTTATGTCCCTTCCTCACAGCCCTTTAGTGGTTTTCTTTATTTACTTAGAGGGCAAAGTCCTTTTGTTTGGGGAGGGGTGGTGAGCAACCTACCATTTAAGTATTCGAAGGTATGGAGTGCTTTGGGAAATCTGTGAAAATTGTGTCTGTTTTGAGTTGAGAACATGCGCTAGCAGCAGTTATATTGTGAGTTTATATTGTGTCTGAAATAATAACATGTATGCCTTTAATCGGAAAATATGACTTTTGGGCTCTTTGAATGACATTTTAGATACTAGTATGTTGAACATTTCTAGCTTGAAACATAAATTGGTTAACTAAGAAACCGAAAAATGTAGACATGTGTCATGTGCGTGTGAGGTTTGCATGAAGTTTGTCCACAAGGTGCAGAAGCTAGAACTTGCCAAAGTAGTCTTGCAAAAATCTGAAAATAACTGGATAAGAGATGATCATTAGGACCTTTTTGCTAAGCCCACTTAAAACCAAAAATAAATTACCAAATGAAAGCATGACCCCTTGCAAGTAATTTTGTTCTTACCCATTGATATCATATCCTTTAGTCTCCAATGATACGATACCACAACTCAAGCCAAAATCCTAAGTTGAGGGTGATCGCACCCAGAGTAGAAAGGAAAAAGTGTAAAAAAAAGGTTCACTCAATCATCTCTAAGGCACAAAGTCAAATTACTCAATTGATTAGGAGTAATGTGCATGTTTCAAAGAATCTGGTAGCGTCAAAAAAACAAATAAATAAATATACTATTGGTGTAAATGGTGTGGCTGCTGGGATGTACTAAAATGAAAGAAGATAGAATCGCGCGGAGAAAGTTGTGTGCTAATTAAACTTTGGAGAACCAAGGTAAAATAGTCACTCACAAAACCATATATTCCACTCCCTAGCCCGAGCCTATGTTACAAGCCTATAAATTCCTACAGTGAATAGGTGAGTAATGAGATGTCATACATTGATCCTTGCATGTTAGATAGATGGTTTTGGATACAAAGTGTGGTTGAGATGGTTGCTACATGCTAGTATTGTGTCTTTGGGATTTGAGCGTCAAATGTTTTGTTTTTATCATCACTTGAGGACAAGTAATGGTTCTAAGTTGAGGGTGTTGATGTGCCATGAAATCTTGGCATATTTGATGCTCAAAACTAAGGATTAATACTAGAATCGAGTGTAGTTTTATAAGATTTGACGTGTTCGTTGAATGTCTAGACAGGTTCACACTTGCGTGGAAAATTTGAAAAGGAAGCATGAAATGATGGTTATGAAGGAGACACCACGGAGCCTAGTACGGGCCGTGGTAATCAAGACGAGCCATCCTGACGCTCATGAAATGAAGGCAGTGAAGAAGGCAAAATTATCAAAGCTCAAGTAAAGACCACGACGCCTTTGACGGGCCGCGGTCTCTTCCACGGACCATGAAGCAACTCGTGAAGAAGATCCAGTAGTTATGCCTAGAGGAGCTATTTTTTATTTTTCCAAGTAAAAATCACGGACACCCAGACGGGCCGTGGTTCCCTTGACGGTTCGTGAAAGTGAACCAGTGCAAAGGCTTTGATGAAGTACGCTTGGGATAGCTAAGTAAGGACGACGGACACCCAGACGGGTCGTGGTCCTCACAACGTGTCGTGATGCACGCCGTGAAGGATTTCCAATGAACAGGTGATGACTCCGAAATTTAGACTCATTTAGGGATTTATTTATATAGATTTAGTGTCCTCAAATGCTTACTTTGTTCCTATAACTAATGTAAAACCTTTGATTTCCAGGTATATGGATTGAGGAACAAAGCAAGGACACTAATTTGCAAAAAGAAACAAAACAAGCTGAAAGAATGAAGAAAAGCAAGCCTAGTGATCGCCAAGTCCACTTGGCGAGTCGCCGAATGGCTACTTGACTGCCTAAAGTTCCAGTGTGCCAAGCCTTGAAGAAAAAAAAACAAGTTGGCAAAAGAAAGGAGTAGTCGGTGGATCACCGAGTGGTTCCGCGATGCAGGGTTGGATCACCCAAAGTTACAGACCTTGAGGATATTGAATGCTAAGGCAGAAGGGATATGTAAATGACCAAAGGGCGGTTCGCCGAGTGGTTCGGCGAGCCCAAATTACTTCACCGAGTGACTCTTTGCAGCACATTTTTGGGGACTATAAATACATTTTTGAACATTTAGTTTAGTATCTTAGCTCATATATTTTTAATCTATTATTGAGTTTTGAACTGGGTAGACAATTTTCTCTAGTTTTTCCTAAGCTTTGAAGAATTGAAGTTTTTCACTTTTGAGAAATTAGAAGTGGGTCTTTGAGATTCTT
>NW_006238933.1:719056-765609 GCF_000226075.1 Solanum tuberosum | reverse complement strand
GAGTGAATGGACTAAGGTGTGGGCTGTTATTATTTTGTATGCTTGTTGACATTCAAGAGAAATCAATTTGATTCGGGGTAAATTGTTCAAGAGAAAGTTTATCTCCTCTATAGCCTAGCTTACTCACTAATATCTAGCTATTTTCTAATAGTTGCAATTACTCATTTGTCTCTATTAACCTATAATCGAATCACATCCCAAGAACCCATCTCATTATTGTTACTTCGTATTGTTTGCCACTGTTTGTATTTGATAATTTCAAACCAAAACACCTCATTTGACATTCGTGTCACCCCCTGATTTGAATGATGTCTTTATTTGATAATTTTTATTCCTATGACTGATTTGATCATGTTCATGCTTTCGAATTGAATCTGAAACACGTACCGCTCCCTGTCGGATTCGACCCCAACTCATTTAGTTGGGTTTTATACTGACTAACGACCATTGACGCTTAGAATTTGATGAAGTATCTTTGATAACGTTATATATATTTTAAATCAACAGGTCTTGAAGAGTCACATTTTAGTTGACTAAGTACAGACCACGACAGGCTTCACGGACCATGAAGCTCATGACGGACAATCATGCCATCCGTGAAGCTGCCCGACAAGTAAATCCTACTTCGAGTAGGACTCTTCTTCGATAGACTATTTGAATTAATTAGGTTTAATTTTTGTTTTATCTCGTGATAGCTGGAACGATCGACTACTTTCCTATTATTCACTACTTTTGGTTTTATCGATTAACATTGGATCGAGACTCGAGTTTTATTTGGTTTTTGAATATCAAGCATTCTTTCAATTTTCAAATCTTTGTAAGTGATTTCTCCGAATGTTTTCAATTCTTATTTTTACTTATTCAATTGAAAGCATGAATGGCTAAACACCACAACTAGGGTTGTGGGAACTATGACAGAAATCTAACTGTAGGTTCGTAAAACGAGTTGAATGTGATTGTTATTCACAAATTATAATTTGACTGTTGTTATTCATTTTTTTCTAATGAGTGCACGCATTAGAACTTGCATGTATCTATCAATTGTTCGAGAGAAAATCAATAGTTAGGAAAAAGTCAAATTAATCTGTTGGTTTGGAGTGAAAGTTCGTGTTCGAGAGAAGAGAACTTTAACACCAAAATATGTGAGGGTAAAATATGATAACAGTCCAAGACCGAGAGGATCCGAGTGGAAGTTATCTAACGAGACTGAGAGGTGTTAGATACATTTAGCTCGCTTGTTATTTGGAAAGAATCAATCACATGAAACTTGTTAACGAACCAACACTAGATGTAATGTCATGGGGAACACAACCATGGTTTCATTTAATTATCATCACAACCTTGAAGTTAAAACCATGTTACTTGTGTAACTTGAGTAACACAACAGACTTTAGTTACTTGAAAATTACAACCAAAACTCATTTACATTTCGTAATTACTTTCTCTAGGAAATAATAACAACAGTTGGATAAACGCGATAGTGAAATTATTTATGTAAAGAAATTCTCTGTGGGATCAACCTCAACTCACATTGAGTTCTATAAATAGACTTCGACCATTTATACTTCTTAATTGAGGTGTAAGTTTGGATGTATCAGTAATGTGTGAGAAATCCCTTAACAACAACGACAACAACAACATTGATACTTCACTCTCAAAGTATCCTTAAGACATTTACATCAATTTCATAAAGAACATGCATATGTTCATAAATTCATCTTTCATAGTTAAATATCTTCCTAATATGATCATAGTCTAGAAACCATGGATTTCACATGGGTTCATGGGAACTCAGCTTAGAAACATGCAATTTTTTTCAATTCATGCATAAAAAAGATATAAAACAGTCAATTAGATCATAATTGAAAAGAACCCATGAGATTGCGTAAAAACCCTAAATCCAACCGGAGATTATAACTTGCAAAATTGGAGAATTTAGGAACCCTATGGAGGAAAGGACTCCATAGGTGAATACTACCATACCTTAATGCCAAAAGCTTGCAATTAATAGAGGATTTGGAGACTTAATCTTGAACCCTAGACTTCTTCTTCTTCCTTAGAGAGAGAAATATTTGAGAGGATGAACTTGATCGACTTTTGAGATTTTAAGAGAATGAATTGAATTGGGTAATTTGAGGGTTAAAAATAATTATATAGGGCTCTAGGTAGAAGGCAAAACAGTGTAGTATAGGGTTAAAACCATTAGGGAAAATACTAAAAGCCCCTTAAATTAACTGTCAAACCCTCACCGACGGACCAGACCTGCAGTTCGTAGGTCCTACCACGGACCATCCTGGTCGACCGTAGGTGGGGTTTGAGACTTCTTTCTGGACCATCGACTGACGCAACCCATGTACGGTCTGTAGTCCCACTTACGGACCGTGCATGCCCACCGTAAGTCCAGACTTTTGATCCTAAAATTTTACCAAGTCTGAGGCCGACCTATGAGACCTTCCTACGACTCGTGAATCAGATGGCGGACCATCCTGGTGAACTGTAAAATGATGCCGGGACTTGACATTTTTCTGAATAATTGGACTTGCCACCTATGGCCAATAAGTCAACCCATGGATCATCGATGGTTTCATCGGTATTGACACCAGTTTCTAAAAACCTGCAAATTTCCCTTCCTTTTGAATCTGAGGTGTTACTGTGGAATACCTTTATATTACTACAATAAATACGAAAAATATAATTGTGCATGAAAATTGCCTGCACTTTCTTCTGGGTTGTACCATAAAAATATTGGTACGATTGAATCACATGCCGTGGTAAACAAAATATTTACTGGTTCTAATGATTTTATCATTTGGGATGAACTATTGAGTCATCCCGGTTATAATATGATGCGCTTAATAATTGAGAATTCACATGGGCATACTTTGAAGAATCAAAATGTTCTTCAATCAAAGGAATTCTCTTGTGTT
This sequence comes from Solanum tuberosum, assembly GCF_000226075.1. NCBI lineage: Eukaryota > Viridiplantae > Streptophyta > Magnoliopsida > Solanales > Solanaceae > Solanum > Solanum tuberosum. The sequence goes on along the minus strand of NW_006238933.1, from coordinate 762,682 downwards.
GCTTGTTCTCAAGGAAAGTTGGTTATCGAACCATCAGTGGCTAAGGTTGGGGTGGAATCTCTTGCATTTCTAGAACGGATACAAGGTGATATATGTGGACCTATTCACCCTACATGTGGATCATTTAAATATTATATGGTCTTGATAAATGAATCTACAAGATGGTCACATGTGTTCTTATTATCAACTCAAAATATTGATTTTGTGAGGTTGTTGGCTCAAATAATAAGGTTAAAAGCATAATTTCAAGATTATACAATAGAGACAATTCATCTTGATAATGCTGGGGAGTTTACATCTCAGTCATTTAATGATTATTGTTTCTCCACTAGAATAACATTTGAATGTCCTATTGCACATGTTCATACTCAAAATGGTCTAGCAGAGTCATTAATTAAGTGTCTCCAATTGATAGCTAGGCCATTGTTCATGAGGACAAAGTTGCATGTTTCAATATGGGGCATGCTATTTTGCATGCAGCGGCACTTGTGAGCATAAGGCCAATCAGTTATCATGACATCTCCCCATTGCAATTGGTTTTTAGTCAAGAGATTAATATTTCTCATCGTAGAATTTTTGGTTATGCAGTATGTATATGTTCCAATTTTTCCACCATAATGCACAAAGATGGGTCCCCAAAGAAGATTGGGGATATATGTTGGGTATGAATCTCGTTCTATTATAAAATATTTGGAACCTGGAACTGGAGATTTATTTACATCAAGATTTGTTGATTGCCATTTTGATGAATCAGTATACCCAACTTTAGGGGGAGAACAAAATCAGTTGGGAAATGAGATAGTTTGAAATTCATTTTCACTGTCTCATTTAGATCCTCGAACAAATCAATGTGAGCAGGAAGTTCAAAAGATGATTAAATTGCAAAATATTGCAAATCAACTGCCGGGTGTATTTACTAACCTTCCACAGATTACTAAATCATATATCCCAGCTGGTAATGCTCAAGTTCGAGTTGTTGTTCCACTAGGACAAAATATTAAGGCAAACGAGTCTGAACCACGCTTAAAATGTGGTAGACTAATTGATTCCAAGAATAAAAATCCTCAAAAAAGTAAAGGAATAAATTATCAATATGATCATAATATGGAGATAATTGCTCATGAAGAGCTCCGAGATATAATAACTGATGATGACACCACTGAGGAAGTCCATGTACCTGAAAATAATGAGAATGAGGAAATCTCAATAAATTATGTCTCGACGAGAAAAAGGTAGAATCGAAATAATATTGTGGTGGATAATATGTTTGTCTATAATGTTGCTGTTGAGATAATGCAATAAAATGAGGATTTGGAACCAAAATCTGTCAATGAATATAGACAGAGAAATGATTGATCAAAACGGAAGGAAGCAATTCAAACAGAAATGGCTTCACTTGAAAATGTGAAGTTTTTGGACCAATAGTCTGAACACCTGAAGGTGTCAAGCTAGTGGTGTACAAATGGGTTTTTGTTCGAAAACAAAATGAAAATGATAAAGTCATAAGATATAAAGCATGACTTGTGGCACAATGATTTTCACAAAGACCTGAAATTGATTATGAGGAGACATTTTCTCCTATGATAGATGCAATTCCCTTCAGGTATCTGATAAATATGACAGTTCATGAAAAGTTTCACTACAACATTTTAGGCCTACGGCCACACTAATTCTGGACAACGCTTTTAAAGTGTTGCCTAAAATACTTTTGGGGACGCTTTTAAAGGGTAGCCCAAGTTTTTTAACTTTTAGCTACAATAATATTGGCAACACTTGTAAAGTGTACTCTTTAATGGTATAAGCTACACTTTATAAGCGTTGTTACAGTATGATATAATTGGCAACAACTTTTTACATATATGACCACACTTTTAAAGTGTCCTATTTTTATAATTATAAAAACAACACATTACAAATGTGGCCTTAATGTTTTCATCAAAATTTTATATTCCCTCCAACATTTTTAACATTAAAACTTGTTCTCCCTCCAATTCTTATTGGGCGAAAAACTAAATAATAAAACATTAAAACATTGTTTTCTCTCAAATCAGAAAAAAATTCGTCAAAGTTGTTTTCACCTGTTTCTCTCAATGAAGAACAAATTGGCTTTCCTGAAGAACAATATGTTTTCCTCACAGATTTTCGGCAAACTTGATCACAGATTCCTTGTTGAAGATTGAAGAGCTAAAGAACTGTTAAAAAGCTGAAGTACGTACTCATACACAGATTCCTTGTTTAAGATTTTCCTCATAGATTCCTTGTTAAAGAACTTTTCCGTCAGATTTCACAGATCACAGATGAACACGCCTCACGTCTTAAAACTTTAGAGTTATTGGAATAGGGTTGATCAGGTATGAAATTCTATCTTTGAAAGTTTAAATTTTAGCTTTAGGGTTTTGATATTCTTGTGTATCTTTGAAAGTCTAAAGTTTAGCTTAGGGTTTTGATATTCTTGTGTTGTTGATACGATTTTTGTTGATTTTTGGAAGTCTTAATTTATTTATATTATGCTATTGTGCTCTACTTTTGGTATTAGGGATATGTGTATGAGTACTTTTATTAGAGGAAATGTCAAAGGGTCCTTTCTTGATAGTCGTGGAGTCTGGGCTAGCTAGTGTGTATCTCGACTAATTCTAGAGGGTAATGGGTAACTCTTACAGATGGGTTGTATGTCAATTAGGATAAGGTGAAGGAGAAAGAAGTTAGGAAGTGTCTCCTGGAAGTTTAGACATTGTTGATTATGAAACAGCCTCTTATGGAACTCAATTACTCCTAAGTTCTGTTTACATTTTTACTACTCGTATTTGCTAAAATATTTATGTTAAAAGATTAGGATGATGGATATATGTATGTAGCATTGATCACTAAATAAGTATAAATAGGCTAATTATCACAGGAGCTTCACTTGAGAATTTCTCATATTGCTTTGTGAAGCATTTTGGCTGACTTGCTCATTTATAGCCTGAGTTTCAGAATTAGTGTTACCAACTTGACTAGAAGCATATTTATGAGAGTTACATGTCTGCAGTAGAGTGTCTTGGTGTTGTTGGAGTTGAGTTTCCTCTTTTTCCATGCTTTGTTTGGTGCAACTGCTATCCTGATTTACATGTCTGCATTAGAGTATATTTACATATTTCTCCTGTTGCCCCTGTTTTTTGACATGCAGTGGACTTGGAGTTGGATATGGCAACTGCAATCTGCTATAAATCTGCAAATCTACAATCTTCTATAAATCTGCAAATCTACAATCTGCTATAAATTTGCAATCTGCAAATCTGTAAATCTGCAAATCTACAAATCCACAAATCTGCAATTTGCAAAGCTTGATTACAAATTGAACCTGCTTCTGGATAGAATTTCTTTTGATTAGTTCATTTAAATTCCTTAGAGTTAGAGAGACGGTGAAAGTCAGCTAAAGCTTGACCATTCGTAGGACTATGTTCTGTTTTTCTTGAATATGTTGAATTCCCTATGATTCGTACTATTCTTAGGATGGTTTAATTGTCAACCTTTTTTTATTTTGTTAAAACTTCTACTTGACTAAGGTTGTTAATTTTATGTGGTTAGATAACACTTGGAAGTAAATTAAATAAAGGAAAGTAGCATGAGCTACAAAATTAAGGAAATTAAAGTTTTGAGCATTCATTTCACTAAAGTGTATAACTGATGAGTTTCCTATGTAAACTGTACAAAACGAATTTGGTGATGAGTATTTGAATTCACTCACAAAACTTTAACTTTTAATCATTTGAATTCCATTTATTTACTTTCTTTCTTAATTGTGTCTATCCTATTAATTGTACTTATTTTTCCTTGGAAGTATAATCAACATTCAAAAACATGAGGTATCATTTACTATGAAATATATCACTAATACTACTTGCTTACTAATTTCATCATAGATGAGCCCTTAGCAATGGTTACAGTGTGATGAAAAATGTTTGTCCTGTATGTATTGAGGAAAAACTAGTTCCAGATGCAAGTTAAATTAAGCATATGCATCTAGGCTAGAAACATGGAGCTGCAATCAATGTTCTATGTTCAAGCTACTTGTCAAAAATATATATTTAAATTCTAGTTGTGTCTTAAACATTTTTGTTGATGCTGTTTGTAAATAAGCAAATGAATGACTCACAACCTATTATTCTCCATTTCTGCACTCTATCCACTATTGACAGTTTTCTATGTAAAGCCAACCATAGTATGAACTGCTGCCTTGGGATCTAACCTTGAACCAACAACAATTTACTCCATATGACTTTATGGTGTTGTGGTATCACTGACAGATACCTCTTTTTGATATTATACTCCTTTGAGTCAATAAGTACTTGTAGCTTATTATGTAAGGTACTACAATAACCAACTCCTGGCATGAAAAATTTCTTCAATAATCAGCAGGTATATCAATCACATTCAGACCCCTTGCTGCCTTGTTCCATGTAGGTATATCAATCATATTCAGACCCCCTGCTGTCTTGGGCTTACAGTAATTTCTCCCTTCCATGAGAAAGTTCTACTCACTGTTGTAACCATAGTAATGATCTTCTTTGGTAACAGGAACATTTGGGACCAATATGTTTGTATTTGAAACATAACAAACTTCACTAGCATCTTTGTGACTGAATGCTCTGCATTTTAACATTTCTTATTCTCCTAGTAGTGTACATGTTATATAATTATTTTACAGTACATATAGTAGGTTATAACTTGCACTAAACTCAGCTGCTGCAATCTACCATAATACAGTGCTGGAGATTCTGGTAAGAGTTGAGCTCTTCTATTACTGCCTGCACATAGAAAACTCTGGCCAATTAATTTTTCTGATTATTATTTTGTAGGTTTACTTACTACAAGAAAATAAATCAAAGAGATTAAAACAAAGCGACAGGAATGAATCAATCAACAATACTAAAGAAAAAGGGTTCAAATCCAAACAAAGCTCAAAGTCCATTAAAGAATCTGGATGTTGATGTGCAATACCGTTCAAGTGCTGAATTGGTCAACACATTTAAGATTAAGAGAGAACATGTTGTAAACGAATGCAGTAATAAAGCTAAGAAAGAGCATGTACCAATAGCGCTTAAAAGAAAGAACTCCAAGGATTTCATTCCACAACAAGGAAAAAGTAAATTGGTTGGCCTCAAATCAGTGATTCAATCATCTTCTAGGGAAGAACTTAGTACTTCACATATAATTGTAGGGAAAGGACAAAATAAACCTAGGTTATTTCAATCTGGAGAGTCCATTCAAGAGAAAGGATTTAAACCTCCTATGCACAACTTCAGGTTCCAAACGTCGTCCAAAGAAGGTGTTGCTTCTTCTGTACATGCGATTGGAACAACACTAGGTAATGGAGAGGAACAACATGATATTCCGGATCTAATAAGCTTCAAACAGGTAAAGAATAAGTTGGTCCTACCAGCCACTAGTGTTGATCAGTTTCTGAAAAAACAAGAGATACACAAAGAACATGATAGTGATCATGATCTACCAAACAAGAAACAGGTAAAGAAGAAGTCACTCATACCAACTACTAGTCTTGATCAGTTTCAGAAGCAACAAGGGATAGTCATAGGTGATGAAAGAAAACAGATTAACCACACAGTAGCTGATGTCGAATATATGCCTGCTCCTTCTAATCATGAACATAATAAAGGATTGGATGCTCTTGAGGATCAAGAAGAAATCGGCGAGGATGAGTGTGCTATAGACGAGGAAGTTGACATTGATTGTAGTACAAAAGGTATATCTTAAATCTTGTAAGATTTATTACTCATTATAAAAGAAATTTCTTATTTCCTGGCTGTTACATCAATCTAGGGATATCGAAGCAAAAACAAGTTCGAGGAAAAACGAGGAAAAACAACATGTAAGGATATTCACGCAAGAAATTTGGAAGAAAGAAAGGAGGTGACATTTGATAAAGGACAAGCAGTGGGACCAACTAATAAGATAGTGTCACAATTAAGCAACTTTATAGGAACAATTGCAAGGAATCCTAGATTCATCAGCTTGATGTACACTAGTTGGCATGCGGTGCCAAAAGATATTAAAAAGCGCATGTGGGAATATATCAATGTAAGAACAATCAATTTTGAGATTGCATTTTTTATTTTTTATTTTTACTAATGAAGATAAATATATTTTATTTTGCATAGTCCAAATTTCTAATTCCAGTAGAAGGAAAGAAGTGGGTGATGACTGGTCTTCGTGATGCTTGGAGGCGACACAAATAAAAAATTAAAGAGAGATGTTTTGATAAAAATAGTGTTGTTGAGGATATGCTAGCGAAACGTCCTGATGACATTCCAAAAGCTCAATTCTGCCAATTGATCGAGTATTGGAAACACCCAACTGTTCAAGTAAAGCTAAAATAGTGCATTTCTATTCTTTGACATATTTTGCATCATATGATCTATTCTATTCTTTTTGATTTATCGATTTAGACATCTCTTTTTATTTAATTTAATTACAGGCCATATCTGAGGTGAATTCTAAAAACAGGAAACAACAACAGAAGAGGCATCGAATGGGACCAATTAATTTTGCAAGAGTACGCGTGGCATTGGTAATACTTAGTAGACATATGAATTTCATTTTTTCATACTTTATTAGAAGATGTTGAATTTTTTTTAAAAAATTGATATAATTTGTAGCGTGCAACAAAAGAAAACAACGAGGAACCATCACTGCCTGAAATGTCTATTGCAACTCGTACAAAGACGGGAAAGGAAATTCAGGCCGATACCCAAGCTGCAATAGAAAATTTTTTAAAGAGGATTATTGGTGAATTTAATTCTGACTTAAAAATTATATATTGTGGAGAGTGACTCCATTGAATTATATTAAGTATGTCGTCTTCTTCTTCTACGAGGACATATTAAATATATTTTATTTTGAATTCTTTGCCAGAAGGAAGGTAAATTAAAGTTAACAAATAAATCATAAATTGCTTTTAGCCGTAAAGTAAATAGTTCTTACAGTTAACTATAGATGTTAATTTTATTCAACAGACTGAACTTCAGAATCATCAAAATTCTGGGGAAACAGCTGATGATGACTTTAGGGCAGTGTTTGGAAAGGAGCAGCCTGGCCGACTTAGGTGCTATGGCAGATCAGTGACAACAAGTTCTCTGAAAGAAGATGAAGAAACTAACAAGCTAAAACAAAAGCATGCTAATGAAATCAGTTCTCTGAAGGAAGAAATGAATGAAATGAGAGTAGAAATGCGACATTTTTTTAGTCAATTGCTGCAAAACAACCCTGCATTGAATGTTCAAGATATACCAGGGGTTGTTGGATCTAACCTTGTTTCACCTGTTGATGCAAGTAGCGCACAAGCTGTAAGAGGAAAAAATATTTTACATTCTTCAGGGTTATTCAGGGTCAACTCATGATTCGGTTCTTCAAAAGGTATTTTGCTGGTTCCTTAAGGCTTTTCTCTCTCTTTCTCTCTTCTGGAACCTCTCGACTGTATTTTCCTCAACTTTGTCTAGTTGTTCTTGTTGGCTGTTAGTTTGATCTTGCACAACAAGATCATTATAGTTATTATGTGTAGAAATAGTAGAGTTAAGTGTCTTACCTCCTGATTTGGTTACTGATTTATATGTGTAGTTGTGGCTTCAGCCGACAGTCCTTGCTTGGTAGTGATATCATTGTTAGCCTGATTTTGTCTTAGTCGAGTAGCAAACGATGAGCATCTGAATTCTACATTTGCGTTGGGTTTCTAGATTGGTTGATTAGAAATCATGGGCTGGTAGTGAATTTGAGTCGCAAAAATGGTTGGGACAAGATCCGGAGGTGCAGTTTGATAGACAGTTTTCTGTTAAAGTTACACACTTTTTCTGTTAAAGTTGCACACTGGAAATATGGAAATATGGAAATTTGGAATCTGGAATCTGGAATCTGGAAATTTGGAAATCTGGAAATCTGGAATCTGGAATCTGGAAATCTGGAATCTGGAATCTAAAATCTGGAAATTTGGAATTTGGAATCTGGAATCTGAAATCTGGAAATCTGGAAATTTGGAAATTTGGAAATCTGGAATTTGGAAATCTGGAAATCTGGAATCTGGAAATCCATCAGGTTTTGAAATGAATATGAATATTGAGGATTCATATAGCTAAAGCAACTAGTTTTGAATTGATGTATAGTTGTTGTTTTATAAGGTTTCATGCTTATCTTTAACATCTAGGATTCATATAGCTAAACATCTACTTTTGATGTCTTTTACAAATCAACTCAACAAGCAGCTGACTCATTTTGTGTCCCTTCCAAAGCATTATTTTTCGGAAGAAAATAATAAAAGACCCAAAAAGGTTTTTGTAAGTTGTAACTTCTAGATTTCTGGTAAGTTAATGGATATGCATTCCTGAAACTTTGGTCTTAGTATCATCAGTTCTCTCATAACATAAAGATCTATTAGGCCATCATCAAGCAAATTGAAGTTTATATCTTAGAGAAATTAGCAAAGGAAGCATACGGCATGTGTGCATGATATGCTTTTGGTAAATTCAACTAAGAATGACTAAAACTTTTAAAAACTAGGATAGGGGAATAGAAAATAGGAGAGTGGAAATAAGATGCTAATGTTGAGTGTGAGCATACCTGTCAAAGGAGAGTTGAAATACAAGGAAATCACCACCCATTAAATGCAATAGAAATATTAACAGCTCCTCTGTTTTTTGATAACTGTGTGATTATGAGGGTGTTGTTGGAAAAATAGTACAGCTTCACAAATTGGACCACGTCTTTCCGTAAAAATTTAAAATTCAGAACTGTTGTGTGATTATGAGGGTGTTGTTGGAAAAATAGTGCAGCTTCACAAATTGGACCACATCTTTTCGTAAAAATTTAAAATCCAGAACTGTTGTGCAATGTGGAATATGTGGAACTCTTTGCCTCGTATATAATTGTTGCAATCTGATTTGTCGTAAATTCTAAATGTGTAGGGAAATGGAGGTGATCAAATTTGAAGGGTCGCTACAAGTCAATTTGATCTCATTGAAGTGGATGATGAAGAGTTTTTGAACTATTGTAAAAGTTTGAATACATTATGTTTGATTTTGTGAAATATATTCTTTGCTAGAATATATTGAACTATTGTAAGAGTACCTTTTGAACAATTGTGTACGCATATTTAGAATATTGTTGTATTAGTATGTGTAAGTACGTACAAGACGTACTATCTTTTGAAGTTTATTGCAAATCTATATATTTGAATTACTTATGAGCCAATTTAATGCTTGAGATTATTTATTGCAAAATAATATTGGTGTTTTTTAATTAGAAATTGTGGCATATAAATATTTTATAGCCAAAATGATATGGCCACACTTAAAAGTGTAGCCATAGGACTGTAAATTGTGGTGTGCACATGGGGCAAGGACTACACTTCAAAGTGTTGTCATACATTAGATAGAAAAGGCAACACTTACAAATCGTGGGCAATAAGGAAGCTAAGGCCACGCTTAAAAGTGTAGTTGTATAAGATAGAAATGTTGCTCTTTGAGGTACACAAAAGCGTTGCCATTTTTCCTTTTAGGCTACGCTTTTAAGCGTAGCTGATAAGGCAACACTTGAACTCTAAGGTAACGCTACTTTCGGGCACCCCTGGAAAAGTGTTGCTTAAAGTCCAAAAGTGTAGCCTTTTATCAAAGGCCACACTTTTTGCTAGTTTAGGCTACACTTTACTGGGGTGGCCGTAGGCCTAAAATGGTGTAGTGTTTGAAATGCATCTAATGGATGTTGTCACATCCTATTTATATGGCTCACTAGACCACAATATTTTTATGAAAATCCCTGAAGCACTCAAAAGGCATGAAGCATATAAAAATTCAAAAGAAACTTTTTCAATAAAGCTTCAGAAATCCTTATATGGATTGAAACAATCAGGGTGAATATGGTATAATTGTCTTAGTGAATATTTGCAAAAAGAAAGGCATAAGAATAACCCTATTTGTCCTTGTATTTTTATACGAATGTCAAAATCTAAATTTATAATAATATTTATTTATGTTGATGACTTGAACATCATCAGAACTCCTAAAGAGCTTTCAAAAGTTGTTGAGTGTTTGAAGAAAGAATTTGAAATGAAAGATCTTGGAATGACGAAAAATTTTCTTGGCCTTCAGATTGAACATTTTGAAAAATAGAATATTTATCCATCAATCAACATATACTAAAAAGGTTTTGAAATGATTTTACATGAATAAATCGCACTCATTGAGTACCCTGATGGTTGTGAAATCTCTCGATATAAATAAAGATCCATTTCGATCTCAAGAAAAGTATGAAGAGCTTCTTAGTGATGAAACTTCATATATTAGTGCTATTGGAGCACTAATGTACCTTTCCAACAATATCCGACTAGATATTTGTTTCGTAGTAAGTTTATTGGCAAGATTCAGCTCATGTCCAACAAGAAGACATTGAAAAGGTGTTAAAGCATATATTCAGATATTTTCAAGGAATAATTGATATTAGATTGTTGTATTCTAATGCATCCACGTCAGAAATGACCGGTTATGCAGATACAGGATATTTGTCTGATCCACATAAAGCCCGATCTCAGACATGCTATTTATTCACATATGGAGGTTCAGCTATACCATGGTGTTTGACAAAGCAAACAATAGTTTCTACTTCTTCAAATCATGCAAATATAATAGCCATTCATGAAGCAAGTCGAGTGTGTGTATGGTTGAGATCAATGAATTAACACATTTTGCAATTATGTGGTGTTTTGTGAAAACAAAGATTCCAACAATATTGTATGAAGATAATGTTGGTTGCATAGCTCAATTAAAGAGATGATATATCAAAGGAGACTGAACAAAATATATTTCACCTAAGTTCTTTTTCACACATGATCTTCAACAAAATGGTGAGATAAATGTTCAACAGATTCGTTCGAGTGATAATCTTGCAGATTTATTCACTAAGGCATTGCCAACGTCAACATTTGAGAAACTAAGATATAATATTGGAATGCGTCGTCTCCAAGATATCAAATAATTTTTCATCGATCGGGGGGAGTAACGCATTGTAGTCTTTTTTCCTTAGCTAAGGTTTTGTCCAGTTGGGTTTTCCTGGTAAGGTTTTAATGAAGCGACACTCAAGGCGTATTACAAGATGAGTGTACTCTTTTTCCTTCACTAGGCCTTTTCCCACTGGGTTATTCCTAGTAAGGTTTTAACGAGGCACATTATCTATAAACATCCAGGGGGGAGTGTTACAAATCCATTTAATAGTGGATGTTTCTTTTCATCAACAACCTAACATACTGCAATAATTTAATGTAAACATTAAATATGCACTAACATATTTGGTTTAAGGTTGTGAACGGATGATTTCTACATCCTATAAAAGGGTATGCTTCACCCTTCTGAAAGGCACCCTTGAAGAGATCAAATAATACTCTTTACTTAATATTTTAATTACCGTTTGTCTTCCTTTCTTGTTTAGTATTATTGTATTTTTCCCCTTGTTTTACATAATTTTTCATAAACTAAAAAAATAATCTTTAGTAAAAAGTACTTTTTTAAAAACCATTTTTTTTAAAATGCAATATAATTAGAAATACTTTTGAAAAGATTGAATAAACACTAGTTATTGTTCAAAATGCTTTTAAATTTTATTAACCAAATACAAATTGTTTCTCCTTAAAAATATTTTTTTTGAAAGGTGTTATTGATAAAAATATATTTTTCAAACTAAGTTAATTATTAGACTATAGATTTGGAGGAAGCTTTTTTTTCATGAAGCTTTGTACGATATACTCAACTCACTCCATTACTTTCAACGTAGAACATAAATATATTAATGAAAAAATAGAAATTCTCCACAAACAATATTTTAAATTTATATGTTATACTTTATAGTATAATTTGTGCAATGCATGCTGGGGGAAACATAGGAAAGTATATGAAATGACATCATGTTGATAATCTCAAGAATTGAACCTGTTTATATGACTTGTGGTTTCAAGTGTGATTGTTCATGATTGTTTGTGATTTTGCATGATTGTTTGTGATTGTTGGTTAGCTCGAGTACCACACCGGTATAGGAATACTAATGGCGGGCTCGAATACAACGCATGGTATGAATACTAATGGTTGACTCATGTACCACGACTGAAATGATAATAACTCTAATTGGCTCAGGTACCATGTCGGTACACTAACATCTTGTGTGTGGGTTCCCTGAGAGTACCAAATATGTGTTTATGATTCCTTAAGAGAATTGGCATTTGCTTTTGTGATCATGTGGGACATGCATTCAGATATTGTTTGATTCTTAATATTGTGATCGGAAGTGTATGAATTTTGGTGATTGTTGTTATATGTGTTGTTCTGTGTTACTATGTTGTAGTTAGTTGTTTACATTTATATCTTGGACCGGTCGTGTGATCCTACTAGTACAATGTAGTTTATGTACTAATATTGCACTTGTTCTTTCCTTGTTGAGTACAGGGCTTCGTCCAACGGCTAATGAGATACCTCAGTTAAGGGACACTTGATTTCGAATCCAATGGTGATCTATTCTTCCAGGCTACTATGGATGTTTCTTTATCATTCTTGTTCATCATTTCGGACATAGATACTTTAGACTGTTAGACTTATGTTTTAGTTTCGGTTGTATCCCTATTATTTATTATCTAGTGTTTGGTACTATGACTTTCAGCTCTTAGGGATTTATTTCCTTACAAAAGTTTTTACTATTGGATTGATTTTATGGGGACAATTCTTAGTTGGTTCTTACACTATTTTTACTATTTTATATGATGAACTTGTTTTATAAATTGTGTGTTGGGGGTTAGTTTGAGTTAGTTGTTGATTCTCCCATCAAGTGATTTAGTGTGGGTGTCACTCACGACGGTATGGGTCGTAACATTTTCTTTTCTGAGGCACCCGCCATAGACGCCTCCACATTCAATATGCCATGATCCGCTCTCCATATTAATTTCTCATTCTTAGGCTTAACCTTTCACAACCTCATAAAAGTTAGTTCCAAAAATGAACCATATTACCATGGCACATTCACTTTCTGTAAGAATATATATTCAATGGTCTCTTGAAAGTCTGCAGAGCAAGCAGATGACCAAATCTACTTGCAATATCATCTGTGTATATTCTACTATAAAGTAATCTTGCCATTAAAAAGATGAAAAATTCCAACATAAACCTTTATGCAAGATTTAATTAGTTGAGAAAGAGGAGGTCATGAATTGTTTCATAATTTGTTAGGCAAAGCTACATATGAATAAATCAGAGTCAAGTCTTGATCCAATAAATTAGAAGGAGCATGTGGCAATGAGTGCAGCATGAAAAATAGAGGAGACGGCTTTGAATGTAGCGGCTTCGCTAGTGGGTGCCTCAGGAAAGGAAAAGAGGTGAAAGTTGGGTCAAAGAAAAAAAATTGTGTTTTGACCTTTTGCCATTTGAAATTTCCAAGTCAGCAAAATAATTTTTTTTAATGTGACCTTTAAGGTGACATGACATCTATTACTTTTGAGGGGTAAAAATTAGTTAATTCATTAACGGTAAGGATAACTTTTATCCCAAAATCAAACGGATGAGTATTTGATCCACTTCTAATAGTTTAGGGATATTTTTTACCATTTCTCATTTGTAGAATTTATTTTTTTTACTTTAGAATCATTTTTAAAAGATTTAATTTTTTGACCAACCGTATATAAAAAGTAAAAAAAATAAAATAACCCGCCCCCTTCTTACCCCGGTATTTAACACACCCTAAGACTTGATTAAAAGAATGATCCATATGATTGTACATTTTCAAAGTCTAATTAGCCCAAGTGTTTTCTGTCTTATTGGAAAATTTCCTAAAGTCGCCATTATTTTTGCGAAACTTCGACTCTAGTCATGTTTCTCTGTCCCCTAGATTCAATTTGGATCATCAAATTTGCTACGAAACACCTTGTTCATTAACCATAGCCTTTTGGGCCTTTTTTTTTTGAGAGATTAAAAATATTTATTTTTAAAATATTATGAATTTTGATAGAAAATAAATATTTTTTGGAAGTAACAAAATTTGTTTTTCATAAACTAAAAAAATGATTTTTAGTAAAAAGTACTTTTTAAAAAAAAACATTTTTTGACAAAACAATTAGAAATACTTTTGAAAAGATTGGATAAACACTAGTTATCGTTCAAAATGCTTTTAAATTTTATCAACCAAATACAAACTATTTCTCCTTTAAAATAGTTTTTTGAAAAGGCGTTATTGATAAAAACATATTTTTCAAACTAAGTTAATTATTAGACTATATATAGAATTGGAGGAAGCTTTTGTACGATATACTCAACTCACTCCATCACTTTCAACTTACAACATAAATATATTAATGAAAAAATAGAAATTTTCCACAAACAATATTTTAAATTTATAAGTTATATATATTCCCTTAATTTTTAATTGAGTGATCTATTTTGAGTTGATACAGAGTTATTAAAAAAATTAAATTTTATGATCTAAAATTAAAGATTTGTCAAGTGTACCAAAATATTCTTAAATCAAGTGATCTTAAACATATTAGTTAGAAAGTTAAAATTAAAAAATTATTAAAAAGGAAAAGTTGAGTTATCCTTTTTGAAATGAACATTTAAAAAAAGTAGATCAAACAAATTAAAATGGAGCGCGTAATTAATCTGATCTTAAGAAGTTTAAATTCAAGGTATTAATTTAAAATTTTGGATTCCCACTTATCTGTCACTGACCCTACCACTGCTAGCACCACCTCTCCACCCTTTGATGTGCCAATAGAGTGCAGTTTTTCCTGTTATATTGGTTTTTGTCATTACCAACTGTGTATACCAAACCCCACTTTTTTTCTCATCATTATATACGTACACACTAGAAATGAAAATAAAAATAAAAATACGTACTTATTATTAATGTATGATTATTACTTACATGATCTACACGTACTACAGCTGTGTATGAATGTAATTAATCAATCATAGTGTAAAGAGTCAATATATGATACATTTGCACTTTATGCAACTATAAAAAGGTCACTTTGAACCAACTTTTTTAAAGTGTACTAGTTATAATATTCTTTGGAGAACTACATTATTAAATCATGAAGCTTTCTTTTAAACCATTACCCTCATGCACTTTCAAACAAAACCTCCAACAACATTCATTAATGATCCAGTGTGTCACCATTACTGAACCAGCAGATAAGTTTACAAGAAATTTAAGCCTCACCAAAAACATCAAAAACATCATTCTTGGCTGGATTAATAATACTGAGCCAACTAGTCCAAATTTAGCTTGGATGGTGCCTAGTTTCTCTGGACAGAGCCCAGAAAAACTAGGTAAGAATTGGATGGAGTATCAAGGAATAAAGAATTGGGAAGGTTTGCTTGATCCACTAGATGATAATTTACGTGGAGAAATAATTCGATATGGACATTTTGTTGAAGCTGCGTATAGAGCATGCAATTTTGATCCTTCTTCTCCTTCATACGCAATGTGCAAATACTCAAGAAAAAAATTGTTTCATCTTTCTGGCTTTTCAGGTACTGGTTATCGTGTTTCCAAGTACTTGAAAGCTACTAGTGGGATTAAGCTTCCAAATTGGGTTGATAAAGCGCCTAAATGGATGTCAAAGCAATCCAGTTGGATTGGTTATGTCGCGATTTGTCATGACCAAAGAGAAATAGCAAGACTAGGGAGAAGAGACGTTGTCATTGCCTTACGAGGCACAGCAACTTGTTTAGAGTGGCTCGAGAATCTCGGAGCCACTCTCACTCCTCTCCCTAACATTAAACATACTTGTTCTACCATATGTTGCCCAATGGTCGAAAGTGGTTTCCTAAGCTTATATACATCCAAAATAGACGCACAACAGAGTCTACAAGACATGGTTAGAGAAGAAATAGCCCGAATTAAAAAAATATACGATGGTGAAACTTTAAGCTTCACCATCGCAGGCCACTCCCTTGGGGCCGCGTTAGCCACTCTAACAGCCTACGATATTAAACAATTTTTCAGAGATATACCACTTGTAACAGTCATGTCGTTTGGTGGTCCAAGAGTCGGAAACCATAGTTTCCGATACCATCTTGATAAACAAGGTACCAAAATTTTGCGTATCGTCAACTCAGACGATCTTATAACAAAAATTCCTGGATTCGTCATTGATAACAACGA
This sequence comes from Solanum tuberosum, assembly GCF_000226075.1. Classification (NCBI taxonomy): domain Eukaryota; kingdom Viridiplantae; phylum Streptophyta; class Magnoliopsida; order Solanales; family Solanaceae; genus Solanum; species Solanum tuberosum. The sequence continues at coordinate 746,503 of NW_006238933.1, read as the reverse complement.
TAATAAATTTGCGGAAAAAAGCGGTCATTGGATCCAAAAGCTTGTGGAAGATAGTCAATGGGTATATGCAGATGTTGGATGTGAACTACGATTAAGTAGTAGTGATTCACCATACTTTAATGGGATTAATATTGCAACTTGTCATGAATTAAATACTTATCTTCATTTGGTTAATAGTTTTGTTAGCTCAAACTGTCCTGTTAGAGCTACTGCAAAAAAAATTATGCACAAAAGTAACAATAATGTAAAATGTACGTAATAGAAATGACGATATAAAGTGTACTTACTAATTTAACATTAACTTTCAATAAAGTCTATTCATATTTTTTCACCCACCACCCGTCCTTCCATATATCCCTTACGAAACTCAAAAAAGCAAAAAGTGTTTTTTTTTCATAGATTTTGTATTAGATTTTGAAATTTTATTTTTAAATTCATCTGTTGAATCTGACATATATTTTGAATCAGACTTTGAAAATTTATCTTTAAATATCTGATTGATCATACATTTTGAGTTAGATTCAACAAATTTTCAAGTTCTAAAAACTGACTGGCGGAAATTTCACGTCCCAAGTGAAATGCATATTGTTCAAACACAATTTTAAGTTCCAAAAATTGCAACGAAAAAACTCAAATTTAAATTTCAACTTTAAAATTTATGGCCAAACAAAAAAATATTCTTAAAAATTTTGTAGTCTTCAATATGACACAACATTTATATATGTTATTAAGGGTAATAAAATGATAAAGTAAAAAAGTTTTAAAATATGAAAATTTGTCATTCTTTTATGAATAGACTTTTTAAAATGTCATATAAATTAAACAGACAAAATATTAAATTACATTAAAATGTCACCTCAATCACTATTTTTATAATTTAAATGTAATTGTTCTATTCTAAAACAACCATATCATAAACAGTATAATTCTCTGATTAGTAACTAAAATTCAATTTTATTTTGAATGAAGGCCGAATGGTGTCTTGAAGTCATTGATTCCTTGCTTTAATTTAGTCATTATTTAAATTAAAATATTTTATTCTAAAACTATCATATCATAAAACAGTGTAATACTCTTACTAGTAACTAAAATTCAACTTCATTTTGAATGAAGATCAAATAATGTCGTAAAGTCATTAATTTCTTATTTTAATTTAATCACTATATTTAAACTAAAACATCTTATTCTAAAACAATCATATCATAAAACAATGTAATTCTTTGATTAGTAACTAAAATTCAGTTTCATTTTGAATGAATATAGAATGATGTCTTAAAGTCATTGATTCCTTGATTTAGTATTGACTTGTAGATATATGTAACAAAAAGTAATTGAATTTTTTGATAGAATAAAGGTATAAGTAGATAAAGAAAGTTCAATCAAAATGTACGGACAATCATGTCCAATAATTTTGCATAAAGTGCTACACCCTTAGGTTGCGTTTGGTATCGGTGTGTTCTACAATTTCCTTAAATTTAATGTAAATAGGAAAATAAGTTCTCCAAATAATATTGGGTACACTTACAATATTAATTGGCTTGCCTTCGCTCTCAATATCCACCCCTTCCTCATTTCGAGGAAGGATCCAAAGTATACATTATAAGTTTAACTAAACACAATAAAATTTTACTTTAAATTTTATATTTATGTTAAGAAATTCAAACGTTACATATATTAATTTAAAAACGATTAATAATATAAAAAAATTCACAAATGTCATTCTACACTAACTGTCTCTATCCCATTGTCCAACAAACCAACACACTTCATTCCTTCCCCCACACCCATAGCCCCCATTTTCTAAATACATAGATATTTTTAAAATAATATGTTTTACTTGCTTACCAAAGCAAGAATGTAATTTATATATTTTTTTCAATTTTCAATAAATAAAAAAAAGTAGCAAACAGAGCCTTGGGTGTAAAAAGTAGAAAAATTCAACGGTTGATTATTTCTTTGGTAGAAGGATATATAGCATGCGCCGTGATAAATGCATGTTTTTTGCCTACTACTTTTGAGATTATGATATAAAGTGTAACTTCATAGTGCGTGGTTTCAAAAAGCCTTGTTTTGTTTTACCTGAACCAAATAATTATTACTAAATACTATTTTACGACATTACCCTTAATGTAAATTATAATTACTCAGACTGCCATTCAAAACACCGACCCCGTTGGATTACTGTTGGCGCACGTGCAACCGCTTTCGTTCTATATCGGGCGGCCGTCCATACGAAACAGGGGGGTCAGTTTTACTGAATGACATAAATGCCCTCCGAATTATAACTTCCATCTTTTTATTTTGACCACGTTATGTTATAGTTTCATGCAAATACGTAAACAATGAAAAGCTCATATGTTATGTATGATTTAAAAAGAAGACAAAAGAATTAGATACTTTAAAAAAATATATGAAAGGAATTAGATGGATTGGATTATTATTCGATTTTTAACCATTCAGGCCCAACACGTTTAACCAAGAAACTACTGAACTGATTAATGACTATTTCATTTATTATTTAGATTCATTTTAACCATCTAAATTCACTTCAATTTTTTCATTTGACACATTTATTTTTATATAGGAAAATTTTAAAAAATGACTATATATAGTTTGCGCTTAATTAGAGATATATAGATATAGTTTGCTTAATTAAGAATTATAGCTATATGTTAGGGGGAGGGAAGAGGTGAGCGAGACTAGGAGAGGGAGGAGAGAAGCGGGCGAGATCTGGGAGAGAGAGGAGAGACGTGATAGAGGTTGCATACTTGTTATATTCATTATTTTAGGTTGTAGTACAATACAATTGATACAACTGATTTGTATCAAAAAGGATACAACTGTATTCATTTTAGGAGGAGAGAAGTGAGCAATATTGAGAGAGTGAGGAAAGAGGATGAATACATGTTGTATTCATTGTTTCACTAATACAATTGATACAGAATTCAAACACAGTTGATACATACAAGTATAATTGTTTGAATACAATTAATACAATTGACTTGTATCATATATTGGATATAATTGTATCAATCGTATTAATGAACACAATTTGTGTCGACAAATACAATTGGCAAAATACAAATTGTCATAATACAATTAATGCAGAATACATATACAGTTGATATATAATACAAAATAGAGTTGATATATGGAATATAAATACATTTGATACATAATACAAAATACAATTGTCATATTTATGTGAATTTTTTTTGGGTTGCAACTGTTTGGACCGGAGAGAGAGGGGGTGGAAGAGAGGGCAGTGGGAGGAGAAAGGCAAAGGAGAGAGGAGAGAGAAGAGAGAAGAGAGAGAAATTTTCTATAAATTCTAAATATATCTGTAAATTGTAATATTTTAAACTATAATATTTTTTCGTAAATACATATTATATATTTGTTTTCTTGTGTAATTTTTCCTTTTATATATATATACTCCATAAAACATATACTAATTAGTGCAACATAATTAGCGTTTGCCCATATCGCAAATACGAGAAAATACGAATTTTGCTTTCGTAAAGCATGTATTTTTCTCTTCTTCTTTTTTTCCCTTGAGTCCCACACATTTATTCATTTGAATAAAATAAAAAAGTAATGTAGTGCGCTAAGTTTTTATCATGGGGATTTAAATTATACGCAATCTTTCTACATTTAACATGAAAATTATTTCAGTTAAATATATTTTAAACTTTATTAACTTGACTTTGTTTTTGTTTTCAAAGTTAAGAATCATATTTGAAAATTAGAGTTGTGTTAGTCACCACTCATGAATACAAATTTGAGTTTGTTTTTTTTTTTTTTTAACTTTTGTGAGTAATTTGAAGTGAAACACAACTGTTATTTTTCAAATAGTTGAAAATTTTGGAATTCAGCTTCAAATTAAGTTCTAAAATTTTACCATCAATACGTGTTTACCAAAAATAATGTGAAATATTTTAATGGTCAAACGACTCCCAAGTACAACAAAGATCTAGTAACTCAAAAGCTTTCACTCCTTTGATGCTTTCTGTCAAATTTATTTATATCGCATGAAATTTTATATGTTATGTATATGTATATATATATATATATATATATATATATTACTCTATTCAACAATAATTATTCACTATTGACTTGACACATACCTGAAGAAACAATTAATATAGGGATAATATATGTAGTGACTCGGTCGATCATTTTTGGTTTTCCGTGAAAATTACCGCGTTGCCCTCCTGATATTGACCCCGAGTCTTCTATGATTGATTTTGGAAAGTTGGCTTTGAACTTTGGGTTAGAAGTTGAGAATTGGTAGTTTTTAGTTTGAAAGGCTAAGTTGTTAATAAAGTGGTTTTTGGTGTCTTTTTGAGTTTCGAGTGTCTGAATGATTTCGTCGTTTCCATCCGTCCCGTAATATAAAATCTGATCCGTAAGAGTTGTCGATTTCTGAGTCTTTTTGAGGATTTGAGGTCCTAAGTTGTGTAATTGTGGAATTTTAGTCTTTGGGTTGACTTTAGTGAACATTCAGGGTTCGAATACTCAAATTGTAATTCTAAGAGTTCCTTGGATTCGGGGATGATTTTAGGCCTAGGTGAGGTCTTGATCGATTTTTGAGAGGTTTCGAGCTTGTTTTAGGCTTTTTAGGCATGGTTTAATTTCTTGTTGTTTTCACGGATGTCGGGTCAAGGAGACCTCAAATTCTTGTTTTGATGGTTCCATTGTGTTCGGAACGTCGAGTTTAATTGATATGCATATGTGGTTTGTGTGTACGAGGTTCTGAACCAATCTCGAGAGTCCTTTAGATGCTTGGAAAGTTGCCTATGTTTTCTGGTGCTACAGGCCTCACTTTTGTGAAGGTCCTGCTACTTAGGAGACCTCCGCTTAAGCAAAGGGCCTATCGCTTAAGCGACTTTCGCTTAAGCGAAGGAGGTTTCGCTTTTGCGAAGGTCGCACTTTTTGCGGGGTTCGCTTGTTTGATACCTGGGTGGGTTTTTGGCCTGCATATTTTTGGGTTTAAGACTCATTTCACCATTTTTGAGTTTTGGAAGCTTTGGGTGAAGATTTGGACCAGATTTTGGAAGAAAATATTTTGGGTAACGATTCTTAACTCTAAATCTTCAACTACCCATTAATATTATTATGGATTTATGTGTTCAAATCAAGCTTTTGAAATAAGAAATTTGAGGTTCTCTTCAAGAAGCCAAGTAATTAGTAAAATGGTGATTTTGAAGTGATTTTTAAGTCATTTTTCGAAATGATTTTCCCTAATGAGTTTCTAAAGCTTTGATTAATGTTTTCAAGTATTAAATTTTTGGATTCAAACCTTATTTTTGAAATATGGTTTTGTCTTGATTGACCCAATTTTCAAGAGGATTGATGTGGGTGTTGTTGTTTCTAGAAATATTTGTGAATACTTGCTTGTGCATAGATTGTGTGGCTTTGGAAGTAATTCGAAAGGGGAAGACTCAACTTTTGGAGTGATTGTTGATTGATTTAAGGCAAGTGATTTTCTAAACTTTATATTCTAGTAGAATTTGTGTGCTTCCTTCGTTGCTTGTGTATTGGGAGAAATGGGGATGAGGTGACAAATTTAAATTGTCCACTTGATACATCTAAATGAATAAAAATGGAGTAGAAATGAAAAATGTTATGTAATGAACATGATGATGTGAATTTTCTTATTGTGACCCTTGTTGATTGATGGATGAAATGCTTGAAAGCATGAATGTGGACTTGAATTGTGTGAATTGTTGTCTCTTCTGTGTGGTGTTATATTGTTTGTATGCATCGAATGTGAGGACCGTGACGAGATGATTTATGATAACGAGGTATTTTCTGGCGAGTATTATGATGTCGAGGTCTTTGTCGGCGAGTGTTATGATACGAGGTCTTTCATTCTCGTCGGTTTGAGGCTGACTTGTCTTGGTGGGAAAAGACAAGTTTCATCTTGTCCATTTTTGGGTCGTGACAAAATGGTATCAGAGCCCAGGTTCATGGGTCTCATGTGTGTACAAGCTAAGTTTAAGTAGAGTCTTGAGGATCAGTACAGAGACGTATGTATTTATCTTCAAGAAGCTACAAATATTGTTAGGAAACTTCTTTTTATTCATCATTTCTTATCATGTGCGGTTACTTACGCTAGTGCTGAGTTGCCGCATTTTGTTTTGGTAGATGTCAAGGACCAGAACTTTTGTTTCCAGTGATAGAAGGGAGGCAGTCCCGAGCCTATTGTTGAGGCCCTAGCTAGGGGTAGAGGTAGGGCCCGAGCTATAGGTCATGCTCGTAGAGTAGAATAGGCTTGATCATGTCCGTAGAGCGCTACCTGCTAGAGGTTGAGCTAGATAGACTTCTCCTAATCCATCGATTGAGGTTGTTGAGGACCAGGCTCCTCCTGAGTTTGGAGCTCCTTTATTTCAGGAGACTTTGTTGAGGATGATAGGTGCGTTAGAGAACCTTTCTCAGGGTAGTGCGACAGGTACGCCATAGGGTTCTCAGATGAGGGAAGGGGCACAAACTTTAGATATTCATGTTCAGGTGGGCCAGCCACCAGTGGTTCCTGCGCCGGTTGTTGGTGTACAGATTGCACCCGAGGTTATTCTAAAAGTGGTTGATCAATAGTGTTATGAAAGGTTTCAGAAGATGAAACCACCAAGTTTCAGGGTGGTAAAAGCGAGGATGCTCATGAATTCTTGACTTTGTGTCATGAGATGCTTGAGGTTGTAGGTATGTTGGATGATCATGGTGTCCGGTTTGTAGCACTTCAGCTTCGTGGTCGCGCCAGAGAGTGGTAGAGGACTTCTGTGAGAGCTAGATCAGCTGGATCTCCTCCGGTAGAGTGGGATGTGTTTTCTAGTGCCTTCCAGGACCTCTTCATTCCTTGGAGCTTAAGAGAGGAGAGTCGTCTGAGGTTTGAGAGCTTGATTTAGGGCAGTTTGTCTACGACCGAGTATGAAGCTCGTTTCTATGAGCTTTTTAGGTATGCTATGACTATTATTCTGGATGCGGTAGAGAAAGTTCATAGGTTTGTAAAAGGGTTGACTTTCTCCATCAGATCCTATGTGTTCACGGCAGCCAGAGAGGGGGCTTCCATCAACTCTATTGTGAGCACTGCTCAGGAGGCAAAGTTGATGGTTTTAGAGGAGTTTGGGGAGCCCACGAGGGCCTGCTCTTCCGGTCAGTTTTCCAGTTCCTTATCTAGAGGCAGAGGTTCACATAGAGGTAGTAGTTCTCTTCAACACCATGGATCGGTTCATGCTTCTATGCCAGCAAGTGAGAGTGGGCAATCATCTTGATAATCTTATGGTTCTGGCTGAGGTGGCCATGGTAGTTTGTTTGGTTCGCAGCAGCAGTTATCTGTGTTGAGATGTGGCTATACTTGTGGGGATTCAGGTCATATAATGTGATAGTATCATCTTAAGACTCACTCAGGACCTCATTGTTCTTAGCTGCTCTCGCTAGGGATTCAGCGTCTTCGGCTAGGGGTAGAGGCAGAGGTCAGGTCGGTAGAGGTGGCAGGAGTACTGGTAGGGGTACTCCAGTTCCACAAGGTGGAGGTAGAGGTTCTACTCAGACTGCATGCGGTAGTGATGGCTAGTGCTATGCTTTTCCACGGAGGACTGAAGCTGAGATTTCTGATGATGTGAACATATGTATCATCTTAGTTTTCCATCCACCTGTGTCTGTATTGTTTGATCCAGGATCTACTTTCTCATATGTGTCTACCTATTTTGATGTTGGGTTTGATATGTTGTCTGATTGCATGCCTGTGCCTATTCATATTTCTATACCAGTGGGTGAATCCTTAGTGGTGGATCGAGTGTATCGATTATGTCTCATTTCTTTGGTCGGGTATGATACTTGGTAGACTTGATCATTTTGGGGATGATATACTTTGATGTCATTCAAGTATGGATTTGCTCACTTTACATCATATTATCCTTGATTGTTATTCTAAAACTGTGACCTTAGCTATGCCGGGTGTTCCGAGAGTTTAGTTGATGAGTGCTAGTGGTTCTTACCCTAGCAAGGTTAGATATTTCATTAGAGCTCAGAAATTAGTTGATGGAGGGTGTTTTTCCTACTTGGATTTCATTTGAGATACTAGTGTTGAGCCATCTCCCATGAATTCTATGTCTGTGGTTCAAGAGTTTGTAGATCTGTTTCCTACTAATCTTCTAGGTGTTCCTCCGAATAGGGATATTGATTTTTCTATTGAATTGGAGCGAGGCACCGAGCCTATCTCTATTCCTTTCTTATTGTATGGCTCCAACTGAGTTGAAGGACTTGAAGGATCGGTTACATGATTTGTTGAGTAAGGGGTTTAGTCGCCCTAGTGTTTCTCCATGGGGTGCTCATGTGTTGTTTGTGAGGAAGAAGGATGCATCCATGAGGATGTGTATTGACTATAACAGTTGAACAAAGTGACAGTGAAGAACAAGTATCCTCTTTCTCGTATTGATGATTTGTTTGATCAGCTTCAGGGTGCATCTCTAAGACATCGTTCATGACCCATTATGGGAACTATGAATTTCTTGTGATGTCTTTCGGTTTGACTAACGCCCCTACATCATTCATGGAGTTTATGAATGGGGTGTTCCGGCCTTTATCTGAATTCTTTTGTGATAGTGTTCATTGACGACATCTTGGTGTACTCCAAGACTGAGGAGGATCACGATCAGTATTTCAGGACTGTACTCCAGAGATTGAGAGAAGAGAAGTTTTATGCAAGTTCTCAAAGTGTGAGTTTTGGCTTGATTCCGTGGAATTTTTGGGACACGTGGTGTCCAAGGAGGGTATTCGGGTAGATCCAGTTGGACTAGACCTACATCGGTTACTGAGATCCGAAGTTTTGTGGGACTTGTAGGCTATTGCCAATGATTTGTTCAGAGATTCTCTATCATTACATCTCCTTTGACTAGATTGACTCGGCAGAGTGTGAGTTTCCAGTAGTCTGATGAGTGTGAAGAGAGTTTCATGTTTTGTGTTGATTGACCCACTTTTCAAGAGGATTGATGTGAGTGTTTGTTTCCAGAAATTTATTGTAAATACTTTCTTGTGCATAGATTGTGTGGCTTTGGAAGTGATTCAAAAAGGGAAGACTCAACCTTTGGAGTTATTGTTGATTGATTTAAGACAAGTGACTTTCTAAACTTTCTATTCTAGTAAAATTCGTGTGCTTCCTTCGTTGCTTGTGTGTTGGGAGTAATGGGGATGAGGTGAAGGGTTTAAATTGTCCACTTGATACATCTAATTGAATAAAAAGGGGGTTGAAATGAAAAAAAAGGCTATGTGATGAACATGATGATGAGAATTGCTTTATTGTGACCCTTGTTGATTGATTGATGAAATGCTTGAAAGTATGAATGTGGACTTGAAATGTGTGAATTGTTGTCTCCTCCATGTGGTGTGATATTGCTTATATGCATTGATTTTGAACACCGTGACGAAACATGTGATGATTTATGATACTGAGGTCTCTGTTGGTGAGTGTTATATATGATGTTGAGGCCTTTGCCAACAAGTGTTGTGATGTCGAGGTCATTTTCGATATCACAAGTGTTTATAAAGCCGATGAAAAATGCTTTCGGCTATTGATTTGAGATAAAGCCGATGGGAAATGGTTCTGGCTAGTAATATAAAAACGACAGGAAATGATTTTGGCTAGTGATTTGATATAAAGCCGATGGAAAATGATCCTAGCTAGTGATCTTGTGCCGATGAGAAATGTTTTCGGCAAGAGATTGATTGTTATAACTTGATACATTTGATGCTTATGTGTGACTTACTTGTTAATTGTTATTGATGTACTTGTTACGTGTAACTGAACTACTTGACATTGAGATTGACTTATTTGATTCGTTGATTGTTTAATTGTGAAGATTGAACTGTGTATATTGGGCCTTGTGAGTCGTGTATTGTAGAATTGTCAGGTTGGGTTGATTTATGTGCAGGTTGTAGTTTGAGGAAGTTCGGTTGAAGTGTAAGGGATATTCGTTTTCTAGCTAGATGCCTTGTTTTCTAGGTTGCTTGTTGGGCACCGTGTTGTTGGTACTCAGCCCTTGCTTCTACACTTGTGTATGTTCCGATTCCGGACCCATGTGATCTCTTTCTTCTCCTTCTGATTTCGAGGCTTGTCAAGGATTTGAAGAGATGCCTGCTTTCTTTTCTTTAAGCTTTGTTCTATTTGAGAAACAAAGACTGAGACTTGTACCTATTTCTTAAATTTCGCACTTTATGTATTTAGTGACATGTACCCATGACAACCAGATTTTGGGGAGTTTTAATAGAAGAATAAGTTTTCCGCTTTATCTTGTTCTTATTTTTACCGTCTTTTCTCATTTCTTTAGTTCTCGTTGGGTTGAGGCTGACTTGTCTTGATGGGAAAAGACAAGTGTCATCACGTCCGTTTTTGGGTCGTGACAAATATTACTATATTACCCTTTGAATATATTAAATTTAACGTTTTGAGAAATTTATTAGATATTGATTAGTATTTAATAGTAAGGATAAAATAGACATAAAATAAATTATTTGTTGATTTTCCAAACTGGACAATAGTATAAAAGACAAGTAAATTAAAGATGGACAAAGGGAGTATCTCTTAATTTCAATTTACCGCAAAATATAATACAAAAAAGGGTATAATTTCTAAATTAATATATGTGTAAAATCCAACAGTACTTACTTAAAATATACAACAATTAATGGCGGACAAATTCAATATTTTAACACTAATTTCTTTTAGCAATGAATTATTAAAAAAATTATGTTAGGTACCGACAAAAATTGTAGGGGATATATTTTTTGCAGTTGATGTTGGTCTATGATATGGTATTTGTTTTTTTTCTGTTTTGATTGCATGCATGATGTAGAAAGGCAGACGGTTAGACAGGTTGACATTACTAAAAACTCCAATGATTTTTCAATATTAGTTTACTTTTAGACCTTTTGTGTTATGACTTATGGCATATTGCTCGACTTGTGCCCAAATTTCCATCCGCAATATAAACAGTATTAATTTTGGTATAAAAAACAAAGTCCAAAGCCAGGCTGACAGTCTACTAGCTAGTAAGGACCATCTAATAAGTCTTGATTGACCAGCCAATGAACCCAAGTGATATTGCAACTTAAACCATTTACACATTTGAAGTTGTAACACTTTCTTAGTGCTGTACGCATAATTTTTCATAAGGAGTCATCTTTTAAAAATGATAAATACTATAATCTTATATATATAAATCACAATTCACGCCTAATTATTGGGTTAACGGGTTTTTAGTGTTTTATAAAAAAAAAACAATTATTGGATTATAGGTTTGGTATCGATTTGTAGTATTGAGTTAATGTGTAAGCGGATAACCCATTAAGACGATAGTAAGTTACTACTATACCCTTCATAAATATTAAATATTAATAATTTAACATAACTAGACACTATATCAATACTCTACACTACAGTCTCCACACTTCACATGTCATAGTACATCTACTTCACATCAGAAATTTCATATTATGTTTTGATTGTAACATGTTATTGTAGCTTTCGTACTACATCTACTCTTATTGATGCAATTTCTCATTATATTTCTTGTTTCACTATATCAAAGCATTTACAACTGATTTGTTTGTCTCACTGTATCGTGTCAAATTGTTAGAGAAGTGAAAAATCATATATTTATTTTATGAGAATTTTCTTATTGGGTAAATCGAAAATCGAACTGTTAATGACCAAAATCGATAAACTGAAAACCAATAAAGAATATTGTATTGGTTTGTTATTGGTTTAGCGTATTTAAAAATCAAAAACTAATAAACCGAACTAATAATACATAAAACCAAATTAATAATACATAAAATCGAACCGAACCGACCGATGCACGCAGTGTCAAGGATTGTCACTTTTTGTTATATACTATTGCTTTAGAGAGTCTCTCTCTATATATATTAGCAAATTTTTCCAATGTAGTCCAGCGACACAATTAGTGTCAAGGATTGTCACTTTTTGTTATATACTATTGTTTTAGAGAGTCTCTATATATATTAGCAATTTTTCCAATGTAGTCCAGTGACGTGACATCCATTGGGCCTTACTAGATTCGCCCCTGCCTTCAAGTGTACTGTTATAATTCTAATACATATATTTTTTTCTAATAATTAAATAGGTGATAGTGAAATTTGAACTAAACAAGATATCATTTATTCTAATTAATATTATATTTATTAAGTGTGTAATTATATCATCTAAAAGTTTACTTTATTAAAGAGAACACATCTTTATCATTTATCCTTCATTTGATCAGCTGAGATTTCAAAGTGATGCCAAGCTCAGTAACCAAAGTGTAAATAATCATATATAAGTCATTCGAGAGCAGCAAAATGAATAGTACACTTAATTCAAGCTTTAAAATAATGTTATAGAAAAATATCAGCTCATACTTATTGATTCTAATAGTTTGAGACTTTTCTTTTTCCATAATTTTAAGTAGTTATACATCAATGATTAAATGACAATTGATAATGATACGTTCCATGATTCTCACGTGTTTCCACTTTTTAGCTGTAAATCCTCTACTAAGATAGTTAGAGATAAACATTAATTATTCATGTACAAACTCTAGACTAATTATTTTCAGAATTAATATCTCAAAAGGTAACTTAATTTTAGAATATATCTAATAAAATTATTAAATTTTATTTGTATTAATCAAATCACTCAATTAAGTTTATATATATATATATATATATATATAAAAGAATCACTTAAAAAGTTTTTGTATTAAAAGTATCATTCAACTAAATTTCTCATTGAATAATATTTGACATGACAAAATAAATTACTTTTTATGTCCAAAATTAAGTAACATTTTGAGACATTAACCTTTGAAATAAATTAATTAATTAAAATATTTATTTTTAGTAGTCAAGTAAAATATTTAGTTTTAGATACACAGATACATATATAATCATATATGTTCTATAAAATTGTATAATTTTGCTACATTATGTAATGTTTTCAAATTACTGCTATAAAAAAAATATGGACCGAAATTACTAGTTCGAATGATTTTGTCACACACACACACATATATATATATATATATATACACACACGCAATGACAACTTCTTATACTATCACGTAAAATAATTTTGTAACTCGTAACTTATAAGTTATAACCATTTATTTTACATTAAAATATAATATTTGTAAATAAATTCATTCAAAATTATATGAAATAATATTTGCCCCGCAAGTACATAAAATTTAAATTCAAATTATAATATTTTATTTTGTATTGAGTAAGAAAGATATTTTATCAAGGAGAATTTTTTTCTACCTATCATACCCTCAATTAAGTAAGAAAGAAATAATATTTTATTAAATCCAAATAATTGAGGGTGTGAGTTTCATACCTAAATTATCACTTACCCCCTATCCTAATTACTTGTCCAATTTCAACTTTACTCGTCTCTTTTTACTTGTCCAATTTGACAAATCAAAGAATTTTTTTTTCTACCTATCATACCTCAATTAATTACTTTGAAAAAGGTAGAACTTCTTGAAAATCTTAAATTTTTTAATTCATCGACTTTATAATTAATAGGGGTAAAATGGTAAGCTCACTATGTCAATCATTGTTTTCTTAATAGGTGTGTCAATTCAAAAGTGGACGAGTAATTAGGGACAGAGGGAATATTAATTTGATAAACTCACCTCTCTCTTTTATTACACTCTGGTCATAGTGTGTGATACACTCTCTTTTATTTTAAATTTTTTTATCACATCACACTTCACATGGACAAAATATTCAACCCTAACAAAAATTAAATAAATTATTAATATTAGTTAAAGTTAAAGATTAAAGTATTACTATTTCACCCCGCCCCCAAAAAAAAAATTATAAAATAAAATGTAAATTTTTTTCTTACACCACTCCACCCCTTCCTTTCACTGTACTCCCCACATCCCAAATTTTTAGTTTTTTCTAAAAAGATTGTTTTTATAAAAGTTTTAAAAAAATCATACTTCATAAAAAATTAAAATAAATTAGAAGAGGAGAGTTAGACGTATGGTAGAATTTTGTTTTATTTTTGAAAAAAATAATATTAATTTTTTTTAGGAAGGAGTGAGGTAGGGGATGAGATCTGAATTTTTTTAAAATAAAGGACGAGACGATTGTCGGGGGGGGGGGGGGGGGGGGGGGGGGGGGGGGGGGGGAGGAGATGATGGAGTGGGATGAGAAAAATAATTTAAATTTTATTTTTAAAAAAAAATAATTTTTTTTTAGGTTAGTAATACTTTAATTTAATCTTTAGTTTTAACTATTACTAGTATACGTACCCGTGCGTTGCGCGAATATATTAATTTTTTGATTATTATAATTTCAGAAAATATAAAATAGTTCAAATATTTTTACACGTTTGTCATGTATTATTTTTATGTTGTATTAATAATTTTTTTTCATATTAATAATTTATTAGTTCAAACTTTTCACATGAAATGTTATTAAATGACCTGTTTTTGCATGTTTTTCTTTGAAAAAAAAAGGTTCAAAATATTTTTTACATCCTTAAATTAGTATAAGATTAGAATTGAAAATAATAGGTCTTTTTTGTACCATTTTCTTTAAGAATCTATGGACATTTTATAGGTTTCTATATTCTAAAAGTTAAAGATAGTTCATTTATCTTAAGTATACTAATAGTTTAAAAAAAGTACTTTTTAAATAAATAACATATAATATGATTTCATCACTGCGCTCTATAATTTATTTATTTTTTAAAGAAAATATTTAACTATAGCTTATTATTTTCTTCCCATTAATATTTCTGTTATTTATAAAAAAAAATATGGTTATTATTTTTATCAACACAAAATTTAGGCCATAAACATAATTTTTTTTTTGTAGTGCTTTATTTTGCTAAAAATTAATGAGGTTATTTAATTATTTGTATGCAGTTTTTATAACTGTAGTTATCCATTTTTAAAAAATAAATTTTAAATTTTAAATTTAAAAATATTATGTAACTCTTTAAGAAAATAATTTTTTATAATTTTTAAATAGTTTCTTACTTCCTTATTAAAAAGTATCAAAAAAACAAAATCAACACACTAATTATTCGACTAATTAAAACTTAAGCATCAAACCAACAAACTCAAAATATACTACTAAAATAGTATAGAATCTTAGATAACTTCAACAAAATATTGAGATCATTTCATGATTGTTTATATAATCAAATAAAAACATATGTTAAAATTTTGTATTAAATTTATGATCATGACTAATTTAGCTTGCACTAAGATTAAAAATCTATGTTAAAAAAAGAGATGAATTAATACGGTGAACAAACTTGTTAAATTCTAAAATAAAAAATTATAAATACTTACCTCTAGTGTTGATTTTATACTCCAAGAATCTTCCAAATATTAAACTGTCACATTTTGAAGTGACACGCAAACGCACTAAAAAAATATCGAAATTTAACATTTAGATTGAACAATTTAGCAAAAATGAAGAACAATGAATATACATAAAAAATAAGACAAAGATAAGAGAAGAACAAAAACTGATACAAAGAAAGTTGAAAGAATGGTTTGCCAACATCACTGTAGTATTAGTATATATATAAAGGGAAAAGGGTTAAAAATGCCCTTAACGTATTCCAAATGGTTCAAAAATGCCCTCCTTCCACCTTTTGGTTTAAAAATGCCCTCAACGTTTTTTTAAAGTTTAAAATTACCCCTTTTTAACAGCTGGCTGACATGGCAAATGTGACATGGATTTTATTTACCCATTTCAAAATATATGACCCACTTAGTCTAAAAACCAATTTCGAAAAATTTGACCCGATAGGCTGTTCGTTTTTTGGGTCTTTTGTTTCCATTAGCTCTAGTTCTCTTCTTTCTTCTCCTTCAATTCATCTGTTCAAAAATTTGACCCGATAGGTGAAAATTGATTACAACCATCTTGGATAACTAATTCTTAGGATTAAAATTCATATAATAACTCTAAGGAATAGTGCATTCAAAAAGATAGCAATTAACCGGAAAGTTATGCATAAGCAAATCTTTCAAGGGTATTAGTTCGCAGCCGCACAAGACCAGGGAAAACTCTACAACTAACCAAAGATACCAATGCTTTTTCACAACATTCTAATCACACACAGATCCCGCGTGCATCTGATGGAAACTGTGCTCCAGCGAGGTGCAGGCCAGTGCATCAAGGTGTTGGTGAAGATGGTGAAAACAGTGACTCGAGAAGGTATGCAGGCAATTGTTTTCCACCACACTCAAGTGGCATAGCAGAAACAGGGAATGTTGTGAACAGGCAGAGTGGAGTAGACAATTCACATGCTCGAGGTGTAGAGGAAATATCCAGCAGTCATGCAAATGGTGCAAGCAAGAAGACACGGGAGGCGTATATCACTTGTGCTGATGAAACTGAAGAAGATGGCATTCTTCTGGTAATTTTCGGTGTGGCTTAAGCAGATAAAATGGCGCCTCCAATTTGAATATGCTGAGAATGGGGCTAAAATGGAGTTCCAAGGATATGTCATATGTTAGGTTAATATCTAAATGGGTTTGTGGGTGGGTTTGAGTTTTTGTATTATAGATGGGTCGGGTCGTTGGGCAGGATTTAAAAAAAATAGGTGGATCAATAAAATGAAGCCATTTGTCTAATTTAATGACTCAGCATTTGCCATGTCAACAAGCTGTTAAAAAAGGGTAATTTTAAACCTTAAAAAAATGTTGAAGGCATTTTTAAACCAAAAGGTGGAAGGAGGGCATTTTTGAACCATTAGAAATACATTAAGGGCATTTTTAACTCTTTTCCCATATATAAATAGTTTCAATTCTGTAACTGTTTTTTTTTAACTCATTTATTAGAGAGATTTGCAAACCGCGTGATTGAATTCTTTTGAAATTTAAAATTTATTTTTAAGAATTTAAACCGTTTATGTACTTTTTAAAAATCTGCTAAACAAATTCAGTTTTTTTTTTCAATACTACTTTTATTAAAAAAAAAAAAATCAGCATCCAAAAAAAAAGCAGATTTAAAAGTTATTTAAAAAACCGCTTTATACGATATTAAAAATAATTTTTTTTATACGATATTAAAAATAAAGTAGACTTTTTTTTTGTGATGACATTTGTCAGCGTTTTTATATAAAAATAGATGACATTTTGTCCGTGTTTATATAAATGCATTTTTTTAAAAAAGGTATAAATTAGTTTTTTTTAAAATATTAACTCTGTCCTAGATATGAAATTTTTTAAAATTGAATTTTGAATTTTTTAACTGATTTGAAGTGGAGTTGTATAACCAATTGATCTTTATTTGACATGTGTGTTTTTATTTCAAATTTTGAATTTAGAATATTTAATTAGTTATATAATATTTAATTATTTATAATTTAAAATTCTGAATTTTGTGATGCTGACATGTGTCCTTTTTTTCTTCTCCTATTATATATAGATAGATTAATAGTTTATTTAATTTTTGTCATGATAGAATATTTTATTTATGTGAAATGTCATGTGGTAAGATTTTTGCAAATAAAAGAGAGAGTGTTACACACATCACCGAGGTGTGTTACACATATCAAGCTAATACGTGATAATTTAGGTATGAAACTCACTCTCAATAATTTATGTATGAAACTCAAAAAAAAAAAAATACTATATGTGTATTTTTGACACTTATCTCAGACTATTACAAATCAAAGAAGGAATTATTTCTTTAATGATATAATGCCCTTCTTTATGTCGATCAATTTGAATATATTACTCTAGTAAAATAACACTAATTAATTGTTCATCTAATTTACAATATATTTTATTGATCTCAAACAAATAATTTTAAAATGTATGCGGTACTTATTTTTTCACACGCCTTTCATGATACATTATAAGATTTAAATACATAATAGTATTATAGTATTTATTTCACTAATTAACTTTGTCCATAAATTTTTTTTAATGAGTTTATTTCAATTTTTTATTTATTTATATGTAAGGTTAAAAAACTATTATTTTGTCTAGTGTCAAAAATAGGAAAATTATGGAATATGACAAAAATGTCAACATGTTTATGAAAAATAGGTATAGTTTAATTAATTTTTTTACAAAAAATCATTATATGTTGTTATAGCAATCTTCCTCTCCCCTTCTCCCCTTTCAATAATAAGAAACCCATTCAAATGTATTATGTATCAATTGTATTCAATCAAATATATGTGAGAGATTTGTATATTATATCAATTGTATTCGAAAAACTTCTATACTTGTATTTTTGTTGCAACTGTATTTGTAATCATACGAATACAATATTGATATGCATTCATCCTCTCTGTCAAATGTATTATTTATCAATTGTATTCAATCAAATATAGGTGAAAGATTTGTATTTTATGTCGATTGTATTCAAAGAACTAAATTTGTATTCAATTGTATTCGTTATACCTCTTGATCTCGCTCGCCTCTCTTGATCTCGCTCTCCTCAATACAACGAATACAAATATAGGTGTATCTAATTAAGAGATATAATTGAAAGCCATTAATTAAGGAGAAAATTACGCTTGTAACAACGTAAAATCCTTCTCCTTTTTGGCGATTCAATAAAGTTTAGACTTCTTAACTCAGATTCATGAACTCTTATTTAGATATATGCGTATATTTTATCGGATATATATATATATATATATACACACACACACAATTAATAAGATACACGGACAAAAACTAGACACATATAGTCTTAACTTAATAATGTGTCAAATACAACAAAAATGTGTCAGATACACGCATAAATCTCCCATACATGTGTATATTTTGTCAGATACATATACACTTAATCCGATACACTGATAAAAACTAGATACATTTAGTTGTAACAAAGTAATGTGTCAAATACATTAATGATGTATAAGATATATACGTAAATCTTTGCTTATCGAATTTTTTTGATTATGTTCCTGATTGGTCCGATATCTAATCTCGATGGTGTTTGCTTCACCTTTTGGTTTGTTACTACGAGCAACAATGCTCCGTGGTTGTGACTTACCGCCAACATCGTCAGAATCGGAGGGAAGATTGAAGCGGCACTGACGATTCTTCGTCTGAGAAACATGATTAGCCATGAAAGTAAATTAAGAAAATCCTAATCATGAGGTTTACCTTCACTTATGAAAATTAGAAGACAAAACAAATATAAATCTATCAAAGATACATGACTTTGAATAATGATTAAGTATATATACAAACCTCAAATTGGTGTGTTGTTTGTTCCGAAATTCAATTTTAAGATTTTAATGATTGCAATCATGATAAAGAGAAGGAAGGAAGAGAGAAGATGATATCGAAGTACGCGAGGTGTGAAATTGATGAGAGAGATAGTTGATTGACATTAAAGTCTGAATTGAGAATGATTTAATTGTGCAAATACTTTATTTATGCTATTTTTAGGGATATGTGTATCTAAAATATATCTTTCTCAATATATGTTATAAGCTTTTAATTAGTGATAATATAAATAATTATTTAAAAATATAAATATAATTAGTATATATGACAGTGATATAGTTAAAAAAAAAAAATGAGTAAAACGTAAATTGAGATTTCATGTGGCCGGCTATCACGTGGCTGGATTGTAGAATTAATTTGGTTCATTTCCATTTCAAAGATATATCCTTTGAATATGACAAGTCATTTGATTGTCGTCATCACTACACGTCGTTAGTTGCAATAACGGCTGAAAGTGCTTTCATCAATATTTTCTAATTATCTTATGTTCATGTACAGTTGTATAATTGGCTGTGTCAATGTACGTATAATACACCTGACATAGACATGATAATACAGATTGACATACACAAGATATACACAATTATATGTCCATAATTGGTTTTATTTAAAAATTTAATCAAATGAAATCATATTAATAAAAAGTACATTAATAAGAAATTCACAATATAACTTGAGATAATATCTAGAAATTTAGTATTAAATAAAAAGATAATGCTTTCTAGATTACTTTAACAAATAACATCCTAATTTATGTTACACCATTTGATACAAAGTTTAGGAAAAAAAGAAATTAAAGACTTTTGAAATGTGTTGTCTTGACAAACCTTATTGTGTGACTATAAATCATCTTACGAGTAAAATAAAATTTTTAAAGTTAAATTCCCTTTAAATATAGAAAGGTGACATTCTTTTTGTAGGGTCGATTAAAAAAAAAAAGCGTGTCACATAAATTGATACAGAAGAAATACTTCCTAACCAATTAATTTTTAGATAAAATGGTTACACAATTAAAAGCTAGCTAGTAATGGTAATTGTGTGTGTTTTCTTAAATTTGTGAGTGGAGAAGTTGATTTCCATATGAATAGGGTGAAAATGGAGTTCAATATCAAGCCAATGATCAGCCCATTTAAGTAAAACTAGATAGTGAAAGGATGACACTTAAGCACTAGCCACGTGGCATGCATTTAATTAGGCAGAAGGATTTAGGAAAAAAGTAGGCTGGCCATAGAATAGAAAATAAGAAATGGTCCAGGGTCGGTGGTCATATATATAATCATAAGTGTCACTTTCTTTCTTCTTCAAAGACTTTTGAAACTGTTTTGGACTGTGAAGCATGAAAGCTCCCCGCCACCCCGCACTCTGGCTAAATCCTACTTTTTATTTTGACGTGACTTTTTCAATATTCACACTCTTTTACGTGAAACTATTGAACATCTTTTTTTGATTACATTCTCATACGTTTGAAAGATTATTTTCGAGTATTGATTTTAAATCAATGTTTATTTATGAAATCAACACAAAATTTCAACTTCAAATTCTGTGTTCTCCAATCCGAAGATCATAGGCTGTGATTTCAATTTACTTTTAAATATAAACTTGTAGTGACCTTTTTGGTGTCAAGATGAGGGAGGCGAGGCGAGGATGATTAGAGCATGTGAGGAGATGAACAGATGTCCTATTGAGGACATGTGAGAGATTGTGTATAGTTAAAATAATTAAGGAAATGTAGATTGTCTTGGGGAGATGTAATTAGGTAGGACATGTCATATCTATGACTTACCGAGGAAAATTACCTTAGATATGAAGAGATGAAGGTTAAGGACTAGGGTAAAATGTTAGTAGAAAATCGAGCATGTCTATATCCATTTTAATTTTTGTTAGGATTACTCTCCTAGTATCTTATTCTTTTATTTTAGTATTACTTGTTGGTTTCATTGCTTCAGTATCATACTATTTGTGTTGATATTGTTCTCATAGCCCCTTTGTATTTTCTTCTCATACTTGTTGTTTGATATTCTTTACTTGAATTATCAAAAAAATTTATTCTTTATTCGAATTGAGGGCTTATAAAAAAAACTTTTTGTTGATTAGTGCTTCAAAACTGGTCAACTTAGTTCCTAGTTTTAGCTAGTAAAAATAGTTGTTTATTTAGTTAATTAGATTGAAGTTGTTTTCTATTTTTAGTTGATAGGGTAGAGTTTAGCGAGCATCATATTTATCCAATTCTTTGTGAGTTGCTTATGTTTAGCTAAACAAATTTAGTTGTAAGCCTATTTAACAGGCACTCCTGTATCTTTTCTATTGCAATTAAAAGACTGTTGAAAACCTCTCTCTATTATAACGTTCTTTTCCAAATTTCCAATAATATTTTGGTATTAGAACAAGCAAGAGAGAACAACCATTTCTCTCTTAAATGCAGGTAAGATCTAACTAACTAGGTGATAGATTGAGAGTTGTCCATGTAAAGCAACAATTTCAATTCTTCTTCTCAACCCATGATCTCAATATTTAAAGGGAAAAATATCATCTTTGGAGTCTCAAAATGAAGACGGCGTGTTCATGTTTCAAGAGCAATGAGATTTGGTGGAGATGGGGTATGTTGGGTGCTACGAACCAAATATGGACATGATGACATTCGTCTATAATCCGACCAAGACAAGTCAGCCTAAAACTCAACAATAAAAAAGAAATGTGAAAATAAACTAATAATAACATAAACACGGAAAAACATAGTCATTCTAAAATATCCAAGACCTGGTTGTCACATGTACAAACCACTAGTGTAATAATACAGAATTTGAAAGATAAATATAAGTCACAATGTCTCTATCTCTCGAATAGAACAAAACATAAGTAAGGAACAAGAGGGCCGGACAGGATGACAAGCAACTACCTCTCAAGTGTCCACAGAAAAAGATTCAAATGTAAATAGAATAAGAACAATCACATAGATCTGGGATTGGAACCTACACAAGTGTAGAAGTAAGGAGTGAGTACCAAACAACATAGTACTCAACAAGCAACCCACTAAAACAAGGAAAAGCTAGCTAGAAAACTAGAACTCCTTTCATCCCGATCGAACCGCCATAACTATAACCTACATAGAAATCAACCCAACCTAACAATTCACAATAAGCGGTTCACAAGGTTTAGTTACATTTCATGAAATCACAAGGTCACATTCATCACTCATAATATTCAAGTTCATCTATCACAAGTATCAATGTCATGAATCACAAGTATCAAGATCATCAAGCACAACAATCATGTTCACCAACCATAAGTATCAAGATTATCATGCACAAATAGCAATCAAGACTTATGGGGAACACCCATAGTCCGTGAACTCGCCAACAATGACCTGAACATCAATAACACTCACCGGCAATGACTTTAGCATCAATAACACTAACTAGCAATGACCTTGGCATCAATAACACTCACCAATAATGACCTTGACATCAATAACACTCGTCGACAATGATCTCGGCACCAAAACACTCGCCGTCAATGACATCGAGATCAATAACACTCGCAGGTAATAACCTTGTCATCACTAACACTCTTCGATAATGACCTCGACATCAATAACATTCGCCGACAATGGTCTTGGTATAATCACAATACAACTCCTCATAGTGTTCTAGAACCGATGCAAATAGACATGTTTACACAATAATGAAAAGATGACAAGCAAATCACATCCACAACAATACTATCAAAGCATCACATCAATCACCAATTCAATATTAATTCTCAAGGCAGTTCACGATGCACAATACACCATTATCAACATGTTTCATTTTCATTAACCCCATTTTTATCATTAATGTTAATCAATTTAAGAAATTCATCCATCACCTCATTCACATTACTCCCCAACACATACAAAAAAGAGAGTTCAAGATTTTACAAGCTTAACAAGGTTTAGAAGTTCACTTGCCTTAATCAATCACAAATTAATTCAAGACTTGAGCTTTTCCTTCTGAACAATATTCAAATCAACACAATCTAGTCAAAAAGGTATTCACAATGAGATTTCAGAACTAACAACACTTATATCAAGCAATTTGAATAAATAGGTCAAATCGACTAAAAAAACTTGATTCTGAAAATAAGATTTGAATCTGAAAATTGTTACATAAATATGTTACCCAAAGCTTTTGAAATCCATTTCGAAAACAGAGTTCTATTAAACTCATAATCACCATTTTTTCTTAAAAGCTTAAGTTCATGGGAACCTTATCAATTTGCCAATAAAAAATTCCAACATTTGATGCAAAATCCATAAATGATCCTAGGAAATTGAAGGTTTGGGTTCACAAAGACTTACCCAAATTATTCAACATGAAAAATCTCTTTAAAATTGCTTCCAAGAATTTTCCAAAGCTCAAAATGAGGATAACCCCAAAATTTCAGACCAAAAACCCTCTCACGTCTTGCAAAAAATGAACTCAGGTTCGCTTTCGCGAACGTCACAGAAGTGACCTCTGGTTCGCAAAATCGAACCCCCAAAAAGGTGGACCCCTCGCTTTCATGAGCCGGCTTTCGCTAACGTGAAGGTCATGAAAGCGGGATGACCATCGCAAAATTGCGACCAAGACCTTTGTTTCCATATCCCCTTTTAGTTTCTGCTCTTTATTTGTTTTTCTTTCAAAAATATTTAATTTTTATTTCATCAACTAATTACTATATGTACCAGTAGTATTATTCTCTTGTTATATGCCAAATTCTCAAAATTTTAAATTGTATAATTAAATTATATATGTTGTACTCATATATTTAACCAAAAAATAGGAGCTTTTTAAAACAAATTTGGAGGGCCATCGTAAATCATATATTTTTTTGGAAAAATTACATAATTAGACGTACTTCACTACCATATAAATATACTATTATTACCTATAATTTCAAAATAATATGTATTTTACCACTAGTTATGTGTTTCCTACTATATATTGAGAAAAAAAAATACACTAAGATACATGTATTTTTGCTATAAAATAGGCAGATACACAAAAAAAAGAAGAGGGACAAGTGAGATTTGTATGTATCACAGATACAACCTAATCACACTAAATACATGTATTTATATCGGCGTGTATCTGGATGGCGAGCGAGATGGGAGAGAGGCGAGTGAGATTTGTTATGTATCTCATATACATGCAAATCCACTTGGATACAATGTATCTAGAATAAATTACACCTAAATTTGAAACTCGTGAAAGTCGCAATGAACAGTCATAACGCCTAAAAAGCCAAATCAAGCTCAAGACCTCTAAAAATTCAACCAAGACCTCTCTAGGCCTAAAATCCTCCCCCAAATCCAATGACACTGTCGGAAATCCGATTCGAGCATTCAAATATTTACCAAAGTCAACCCAAAGGCTAAAATTTTAAGAATTTTTAACTTAGGACCTCAAATCCTCAAAAATACTCTAAATATGAAACCAAAAACTCTCTTAGACCAATTTCCAAATTCTAGTACCGATGGAATCGAAAGAATTCCATTTCGAGAGTCGACACTCCAAAAGACATCCAAAATCATTTTTAACAAATTTATCCTTTCAAAACTTTATAGACTTTATAATTCACAACTCTTTACTCATACTTGAAATTAATTTCAAAATCCAATAAAAAATGACTTGGAGTTAGTATTGGGAGGGGTAAAATGGTAATTTGACAAAGTTTCCTAAAATGACCAACTGGGTCATTACCTTATCCACCACTAAAAACCATGTTCGTCCTCGAACATAAAGTAAAAGAAAGTACCAGAAGCCTAAAAAGATGGGGATATTTGGCACGCATGTCAGCCTCTGTCTCCCAAGTCGCCTCACCAACTGAATGGTGCCTCCTCTGCACCTTCACTGAAGCAATCTCCTTGGTCCTAAGCTTTCAGACTTGCCTTTCCAGAATGACTATATGCTCCTCCTCAAATGACAAGTCTAGATCCAACACTACCAAATCAACAAAAAGCACATGAGAATCATCCAACACGTACTTTCAAAGCATGGAGACCATGAAACATAGGATGCACAGCTGAAAGCTAGGTGGAAAGCCCAATTTATAGGCCAATTCTCCCACTGATCAAATCTAAAATAGGCCAATGAATCGAGGGCTAAGCTTGCCCTTTTTCCCGAACGTTATCACACCCTTCATGGGTGACACTCGAAGCCAAACATGGCCAACTTCCATAAATACTAAGGCTCGAATTCTCCTGTCGGCATAACTCTTTTGTCAGCTCTAGGATATCAACAATCTACCCTGAATCATACGAACTTGCTTCATAGTATCTCTAAGCAAGTCAAATTTTGAAGAGCCCATCTCCACCGACTCAAACCAACCAATCAAAAATCTACACTATCTGCCATACAATGCCTTAAATAGGGTTATTTGAAAACTAGAGTGATAAATCTTCTTGTAGGAAAACTCTGCTAAGGGAAAGTGCTGATCCCATCGAGCACCAAAATCATTCACACATGCTCGGAGCATATGTTCTAACCGAGTACCCAAACCATGCTATAAAGCCTCCAAAAGTGAAAAGTGAACAATACTCTTCAGTTAAAGACAATAGAAATAGGCACCCCATAAAGTCGGACTATCTAGCTGATATAAATCTGGGCTAACTTCTTCGTTGTATACTTCACTCGAACTGGAATTAATGGGTGGACTCGGTCAACAAGTCGATGACCACCCAAATAGAGTCATAACCACCCGGCGGTAGGCAAACCCATTACAAACCATGGTGATCCGCTCCCACTTCCAAGTAGGAATAAACATCCTCTAAGATACACCACCGAGACGCTAGTGCTCGCACTTGAACTATTGGCAAGTAAAGCTCCTAGACTCAAAGTCTGAAATATCCCTCTTTGTACTACACTACCAGTAATGCTAACTCAAATAATGATACATCTTTGCCGCTCCCAAATGGATAAAATATCAAGAACAATGGGCCTTCTATAGGATTAATCTAACCAACTTGACTACCTCGGGAACACAAGTATTGCCTCCGATCCTCAAGACACCATCAAAATCATGGACAACCTTTTTGGCTTTCCCTCTCAACACCTTGTCTTGAAGGAGACACGACTTCTCATCATCAAAATAACCCTCACAGATCTACTCAACTAAGGAATACCGAGCCTCTATAAAAGCAATCAAGTCACCACTCTCTTAAAAAATTTGTAACCAGACGAGACTATTAGCTAACCTCTGAACATCTCTAGCCAACGGTCTCTCCTCAACACTAATAGTGGAAAATTTTCCCATACTATAAGTCTTCCTACTCAAAGTGTTGGCCACCATTGGCCTTCCCTGGATGATACAAGATGGTGATATCATAGTCCTTTACTAACTTAAACCATCTACACTACCTCAAGTTCAGATCCCACTGACTGAAAATGTAATGAAGACTCCGATGATCAATGAAGACCTCACAATGTACCCCATATAAATAATGTCACCATAACTTAAGCACAAAGACTAGGCCTGCCAACTCCAAATCATGAGTAGGGTAGTTCTCTCAAGGGTCTTCAACTGCTTGGAAACATAGGCTAGGAGCTTCCCCTTCTGCATCAGAGCACCACCTAACCCGACTCAAGAAGTATCATAATACACAACAAAGTCCACAACCTTCTCGGGTAGAGTCAAAACAAAAGCCAATGTCAACAAGGTCTTGACCTTTTGAAAGCTCTCCTTACACTCATCAAACCACTGGAAGCTCATACTCTATCAAGTCAATCTAGTCAAAGGGGATACAATATTGGAGAAGTATGAACAAACCACCTATAATAACCTACTAATCCCACAAAATTTCGAATATCAGGAACTGAAGTAGGCCTTGTCAAACCTTTAACTGCCTCAATCTTGGCTGGATTCACTCGAATACCCTTTTTGGACACTGATGCTTATCGTGACCAATGACACTGACCTACGGTATTAGTGTCTACGATCATCGATAATATAGTAACCCAACCGAGGGTTGGGGTCGTGTCCCAAGGGAGCGGTTTTGAGAATTAATAGCCAATTAGAATTTCATTCGAATTAGTTGTAGCTAAATACATTTGTGATAAAATACATAGTAAATAAAAGGGGGTGACACGAAAGTGTCAAATATCAAATGGGGGTTTTGTAACAAGTGCTAAAACAACAAAATAAA
>NW_006238933.1:695897-718323 GCF_000226075.1 Solanum tuberosum | reverse complement strand
ATCCGCCTTTTGGTCAGCTCATCGCCTTCAGTGTCTTGCCTTTAGCATCCTTGCATTCTGGATCATTGGGCGGTATAGTAATGCTTCGCGGAACTGATCGGCGACCCGTCGACTGCTCCTTTCATCGCCTTTTGATCCACTTTCTTCAAGGCTTCGCGTACTGGAATAAAGGGCGGCTTATGTCGTTTCGACGACTCGCCAAGTTAAACTCGGCGATCCGCAGGATTCCATTTCTTGTTCTTTTTAGCCATATTTGCTCCGTTTTGCACCTAAGTGTCCATGCTTTCACTAAAACTTCAAATACCTGAAACTTCAGCATTTTAATTAGGTATTAAGGTAAAACAAGCATTCAAGGACACTATTTCCTTTTAAACAAAGCCCTAAATGAGTCCAATTTGTTACTCATCAACACCCCCAACTTAAGCTTTTGCTTGTCCTCAAGCAAACTCAAGTTCAGTCGTTCAAAAAGGGTGCCTCAAACAGTGCTACACAAGACTAAATCATGAATGCACACAACAAGACTCAATTTACTTATGCAAGGATCAATTGTGTACTCAAAGATTCAAATTGTGACACACCATCACCAAAGATTCTCATGCTCACAATACTTGCTACTTGTGCAAGTTCAAACTCAACAAAAGTATCTAAATGCCCTCGCACTAAGAATGATTCCATATTCACACACATACATGAGTCAATTTAAAATCAGGAATCAGATACAACGCTCACACTCAAAAAGAGGAATACAATGCATGTTTTCACCCATAGGTTTGCCCTTATTTTTCAATTGACTTTCGATCCAGCTTACTCAAGATAAAAGAGGTCTTTCTAAGACTTGTAATGGGGCTGAGTGCAAATGTATGATCATTTAGGCTTAGTGACTTTTTCCTCGTGAGATGTGATGTTCTCAAGACATCCTTTTCCCTTCCTTCCTCAATTTTTCTTCTAGTGCTCATAAGTCATCCTATTATTCGTTCTCCATGTATTGCTTGGAAACCCAGTTTCTTTTGCACTTTTATTCTACAACTTTCTTTTTCTTTCTTTTATTTTCTCTTTTTTTATATGGAGGGTTTCCATTTTGTTTTGCAATACAATAGGTTCAGGAAGCTTTCAGGCACTTCTTGACTTTTCCTTTTCCTTTTCACCACACCCTCAAATTAGACTTTTGGCCTAAGTTGGCTATTCACTAAACACATCTCAAGAGGATTATAGGTAGTGGATGAAAAAAACTAGGGTTTATCAAGGTTCTTCCAAAGAAAGTTAAGGCTCAAAGGTGTTCAAAAGAGTTTCACACGCTCACAGGTAGGTCACAAAAATAGGTATATGTCAAATTGGCTCACACTTTTTAAAATTGCCTAAGATCATCTCAAGAGTACACCTTTCTAAATCAATTAGACAAACGGGGAAAATTATAGGTTTATTCATGCATGGTTCAAAGTAAGATAATCACACAAGGCATCAATACTTCAATCAAACAAGACTAGACACGCTCGCTAGTGTGCAATGGTCATCACAAGAGAATCAATTTGATAATGGCTAATCACAACGAGATACAAAGAGTTCACATATTGTCTATGCAACTTCATTTGGCCTTATCGTAGCCGTACATTCATGTTTATTCAATTGGGATCACTATTCAAGTCATCAGTATTGATCGAAACCGAGACTCAAATTGTTTTTGCAAAAGAACAGCCACTTTCAACACAAGAGGTGGCGAAATTTTTCCGAAAGGGATCAAAATTATTTTGCAAGTGAAACAATAGGAGCCATGAGCTCAAACATGCAGTAATTTAAAATAATAATTAAAAACAGACAACCCAAATATATACAGAACAAAACATGACTGTCAACCCAAAAGGTGTGGGCCTCACCCCACCACAAATAAAAAGCGTTTGTCCTCAAATGCAAGAAATAAGTATCCAAAAGGGCAGATGAAGAAAAATAGAGAGGGAGGTAAAGATGAGATCCTGTTTAAGCAGTCGCTCCATCTGTCTGGGCATCAGTGCTCGGTGCATCTTTCTGAAGTAAAACAATTGTCCCTGGAGCATTGTTATTTTGGTTTCCACTGTTTGCCTTTGCCTTAGTCTCTGCAGCAAGATTTGCTGCAATCATCTGATCTATCTCCTGAGCTGCTCTGAAGGCATGCATTGCATTAACTAAGCTCCGATCACATGGGCGGATATTAAGATCGAAAGGAATTCGTCTCTTTTTCCTAGATTCCTTGGTGTACTTTCTTTGCCTTGGCCATCTCGGCTCTCTTTTCCTCTTTTCTAAATTCTCGAGCTCTTACGTGCCTGGGTGGGTCATTCCTCTCTGCAACTTTTGGTCTGGCCATTTCTGCAACCACTTCGAGGATAAGTTAAATAGTAATTCAAATAAGAGCAAAACTGTTGGTTCTATATGTGTAAATTGATGAACCCATGATACACAAGGGGTGGGTGAAAGGCGATCAGGGGCTCTTTCGGCGATCCGCCGGGTGTGTTATGCGAACCCAACTGATCGCCGAGAGTTACAGTTCAATCAGTACACAAAAATAGAAGAAAATTGTTAGGCGAACTGCCAAACAATTCGGCGACATTTGCTCATTTCGCCAATCAGCTCTTTTTGTCCATTATCAACCTCGCCTTTCAATTTTCACCCAGCGACCCCCAGTTAATGTAACCACGCATATATAACTCAATTTCAGCGAAAACACATAGAAACTCCTATTCCCACCATGCAACAATTTAACTCAACGCGTAGCTAAATGGAAATTCCTCGAATCATACAACAGATACCACTTCACAATCGAAAATATCTGTAACCTCAGTGACTCAGAGACTCAGTAGAGGTTTAACACTTTCATCATTATGCAAATGAGTACAAGTACAATATTTTTAACATGCGATGTTTAGATTCCTGACCTTTGATGTTGAATAGTTGCTAATGAAGTGCTAGACAACAATGCAATCCAAATCCGCGCACAAATCAATGAACCACAATATTCCAAAAGTGCAATAAATATAAAAATATAGAGCAGGTGTGAATTTGGTAGGTTGAAGAAATGAGAGAAAATGAGTGACATGGGACTTTTAAACCTGTGGCTTGCAAAAACCATCCAGTTCTTGCCTGCTCGGTGATGTAAATCGAGTTCGCCTAGTTATTCGGTGACACGCTAAATGCTTAATTAGTTCACCAAATGTCACAGGATCGGCATCTCCTGTGAAGATTCCAACGGCGGTCTTCGACGCGATCGCTGACATGGTCGGCGATGCGCCACAACTCTTTTTGAGACCGCCGAAGTGCACAACATTTTGGATGACAATGCTTTGTGTTCGCAAATATTTTCAATGCTTCGCCAACTGGACTTGTATTTTGCTTCCATATCCTTTTTCAATCATCTCCCTCATTTCAACCTATACAAATAACACACCATTATTTTCTTAAGGTAAAATAAAGCAAGAAAGGGTTTTGGGTTGCCTCCTAAACAACGCCTTAGTTAACGTCGTGGCATGACGCAAGTAAGTAGTTATTCTTCTTCTTCAGATTCGCTCATGTTGTAATTAGGCGAATCCTTGGCGAATGGTGGGTAGTGGCCTGATATCAAATGGCCGATTTGAGCATCCTGCAGCTGGATGGTCATGGAGTTAGAGGCTGATGCTTCATTTAGCATTGTGATATTTTCCTTCATCTCATTCAACATCTCCTCTTGTGCCTTCATTTTCTTTTGAATGAGTGAAAGAGCTTCATCTCCTTGCACACCTCCCTGCTTCTTCCCATGACTACACTCACGGAGGGAGTGGTACTTTTCTTGACCCATGGTTTGTACTTCCAATTCTGTGACTCGGTTGGACAGATCATCCAACTGGGTAATGAGTGCCTCCCGCTCCTGCTTCTTTTTGGCTTTTTTGCTGGTTGCTACCATGCCATCGAGGAGGTTTTCAACAACTTCATAGTGCTGGTATAACATGCCCCCCTCGAAAATCTGATCGGCCATGCTTCTATTCTCGGGTCCAAGATCCCTATAGAAGCACTCCAGAAGTGCCTTATCTGTCATCCCATGAGAGGGGCATGGTTACAGCACTGCTTGAAACTTCAGCCACATGTCCTAAATTGTTTCACACCCTACCTGTTTAAATGTTAACAGGTTGTCCCTGAAGGCCAGTAGTTTCAATAGGGGATGATTCGTGTGGTATCTATAATGGTCGTCTATCGTTTGTTCCCTGCTGTGATGTTCAAACAAGCAAAGTAAAACTACAACTAAGATTAGTAAAGCTAAAACTACAGAAAAACAGAGATTCTTGCCAATGATCCTTGGGATTATATACACTCAAAAACTCAAAGAAAAACAAAACTGAGAGTAAAGTTAATAATCTACGATTAATAAGACAAAAATTTTAGTGAACTAAAAATTATCAAATAACACCACTCCCCGGCAGCGGCGCCATTTTGATGCTTATCGTGACCAACGACACTGACCTACGGTATGAGTGTCTACGATCGTCGATAATAGAGTAACCCAACCGAGGGTTGGGGTCGTGGCCCAAGGGAGCGGTTTTGAGAATTAATAGCCAATTAGAATTTCATTCGAATTAGTCGTAGCTAAATACATTTGTGATAAAATACATAGTAAATTAAAGGGGTGACACGAAAGTGTCAAATATCAAATGGAAGTTTTGTAACAAGTGATAAAACGACAAAAAATAAACAAGAAAATCAAGTATGGGGAAATGTTCTTGGAATGTGTCCGCAATACAAGTGGAGATAAGTCGCTGGGTACATGCTTTCAATAGGAAATTTGCAAGATAATAGTGACTAGGCTAAGCTTTAAATGGAAATAAGTTCCCTCTTCGGGCAACTTACCCCGTTTCAAATACGTTTCTCTCGGACACCCATTTGCCGCATGAAGACCAGCCTACGCCTTGCCCCCCTCACTCTCTCGAGCTGAGTGTTAGGATATGGGACTAGGGCTCACCCTCTCGGGCTGAACCTCATGTCGACCTACTCCTTAGGCCATCAGTCTAGTGGTTTTGGTTTTGCGACCTCCCTCTCGGGCAAGCCGAAAACACATGGGTGGCTTTGTATTTGCTCCTACAAACCCTTTAGATTAAACCACAACCACTAGGTAAAATCACCATTAACACACATCTAACCTATCAGCAAGCAAGACCTAACAAGAATATCAACCCATATTTGACTAAATCACACCCCAAGAATGGAGATTTTTAGCCACACATCAAGCAATAAGAAATTATACCTAACATGATAAAGAAATCAACTGGGTATAAGAAATTAAACCTTGAATTAAGTAAAGGGAAGTGAATAGAGAAGACCCACTTCCAAACTTGGGGAAGAAGAACTCCTTTCTTCAAGTCTCCACAAAACTCTCTCCAAATTTGAGAGAAAAAAAATATTAGCTAAAGTATGTGCTAAAGTGAAAATAATAATAATAATTGTTCCACACTCCAAACTCTCCTAAGACTACAACCTAAATAGTATATATAGTTTTCACATATTGTGCTGCGGAGGATTGTTCGGCGACATTAGTCGAGATCGCCGATGAACTCGGTGATCCGCCCTTTGGTCAGCTCATCGCCTTCAGTGTCTTGCCTTTAGCATCCTTGCATTCTGGATCATTTGGCGGTACAGTACTGCTTCGCGGAATTGATCGTTGACCCGCCGATTGCTCCTTTCCTCACCTTTTGATCCACTTCCTTTAAGGCATCCCAACGAAGGGCGGGTTATGTCGTTTTGGCGACTCGCCAAGTTAAACTCGGCGATCCGCAGGATTCCATTTCTTGTTCTTTTCATCCCTATTTGCTCCATTTTGCGCCTAAGTGTCCATGCTTCCACTAAAATTTCAAATACCTGAAACTTCAGCATTTTAATCAGGTATTGAGGTAAAACAAAAATTCAAGGACACTATCCTCTGGAGCACAAACCTCAGACACCACGCTTACCATAAATGCAATAGAATC
The DNA here is from genome assembly GCF_000226075.1 of Solanum tuberosum. Taxonomy (NCBI): domain Eukaryota; kingdom Viridiplantae; phylum Streptophyta; class Magnoliopsida; order Solanales; family Solanaceae; genus Solanum; species Solanum tuberosum. Next base: position 712,366 of record NW_006238933.1, on the reverse strand, counting down.
AAGCCAAAACTTGCACTTTGATAACTTGGCCTACAAGTTCTTCACTTATCCTCTGGAGCACAAACCTCAAATGTCAATGAGGCTCTTTCTCAGTCCTGGAGTACAATAAGATGTTACCAATGAAGACTATTACAAAGGAATCCAATAGGGTCGGAACACCCAATTCGTTAACTCCATGAATGTTGTAGGGAATTAGTCAAACTGAAGGACATCAGTAGAAACTCATAATTCCAATATCGAGTCCAAGAGGTAGTCTTAGGGACATGTGGTCCCCTAATCTTCAACTGATGTTAGCCAGACCTCAAATTAATATTATAAAACAATGATGCTCCCTGAAGTTGATCAAATAAGTCATCAATATGCGGGACATGACACTTATTCTTCATTGTCACTTTATTCAATTGACGGTAGTCAATACATATCCTCATAATCCCATCCTTCTCTTCACAAAAATAATAGGGGCATCCTACGGTGACAAACTGGGGTGAATGAACCCTTTACTCAACAAGTTCTATAACTGACCCTTCAATTCCTTCAACTCTTCTAGAGCCATGCAGTATGGAGAAATAGAAATGGGCTTAGCGCCAGGCTCCAAGTCAATAACAATATCAATGTCCCTATCAGGAGGAACACCCAGAAGGTAAATAAGAAACACATCCAAAACCTTTGAAACCACGGGAAGAGAATCCATGGGAGGCATCTTAATGCTAGTATCCCAAAAAAGTCCAAATAAGACAAACACCCTCTATGAATCAATCTTTGAGCACGAATAAATGAGATAACCTTTCTAGGGTAAGAACCACTAGCATCCATCCACTAAAATCTTAGGAAACTCGACATTGCTAAAGTCATAATCATAGCATAACAATCAAGAATAATATGATATAGAGAGAGCCAATACATACCCAAAATAATATCAAAGTCTACTATTTCTAAAGTGATCAAGTCTACCCAAGTGTTATACCTAGCCAGAGAAACAAGACAAGATTGATACACTTTATCCACCACTAAGGACTCACCCACTTTTGTAGAAACACGAATAGGAACATGTTTGCTATCACACATCATATCAAATCCAGTAGAAAAATAGGTAGACACATACTAGAAAGTAGAGCCCAGATAAAATAATATAGACGTAGGTTGATGGCAAACAAGATGATACTTGTGATCACAACATCAAAAACCTCAGCCTCTAGCCTCCCTGGAACTGCATAAAATTATCCCTCTTGACAAACTCCAGACTGAGTAGTACCTCGACCCCTGCTCTGTTGAGCTGTAGCACCACAACTAGAAGCTCTTCCGCCTTTGCTTGATTGAACTCTACCTTGACCCCTGGCTGAAGGCGCTGACCCTTTAGACGGAGCAGCTGTATAAGTATGTTGTGGTACTGAGTGAGTCTACAAGGGGAACTTCCATATCACGTGGCTGAGATCCCCACATCCAAAATAAGACCTCAATGCAGATGACTGTTGTGACAAACCAAATAAACCACTTTGGCCACCTGAACCAGAACTGTACGATCCTCGAGATATCTACCCACTCTCAGCTACCACTATGGATGCATGAATAGGCCCACGACGGTGGAAAGAGTGACCACCTATATACGAATCTCTACCTCCAGATGATGCACCAGAATACTAAATAGATGATCGGGCCGTGTTAGGGTCCCCAAACTTCTCTCTCACCATCAACTTTACCTCCTTGGTGGTACTTTTGATTGATTGGAAGGAAGTCCCATCTCTGGATGCTCTAAACACATAAGATCTAATGGAGAAAGTTAGTCCCCTCATGAACCTACGAATTCTCTCTCCTTTTCCTAAATAATAGTCATAGCATGCTGAGATAACTAGCAGAAACAAGCCTCATACTCTGTAACTGACAAGCTACCTTGTCTCAAATCCTCAAATCTCAAACGACTCTCCTCCCTCACGATTCAAAGGATGAAGTGTCCTAAAAGTAACTGGAGAACACATCCCACTCTATCGGAGGATATTCAACTGACCTAGACCTCATATATGTCCTCAACTACACTCTAGTGGGTCCGCGGAGCTGGACTGCAACCAAATGAGCACCATGCGATTCGACCATACCCACCGCCTCTAGCATCTCGTGAGATCAAGTCAAGAACTCATGAGCATCCTCAATCTTACCACCCTGAAATTTGTGGTTTCATATTCTGATAGGATACCAGAGGAGCAACCTGTACACCAACAGCTGGTGCGGGAACCATATGTAACACCCCGTATCCTAGACAGACCAGATTTCAGATTTCAGAAGCTACAAGTGCCACAGACGGGCACCACCTATGGACCGTAGGGTGACCCATGGTCCGTCCTGGTGGTTCGTGGAATACTTTAACACCCCGTATGAACTAGTAAGACCTAACTAAGGCTTGACTAAATCTAGTAGGTTGAACTAGAGCCTCACATGTTAGTTTTATAGTTGGAAACTTGTTTAAATGATGAAAAATGGCTATTGAAGTTTGTTTGGTGACTTTAGAGGTCAAACGTCAAGAAACGACCATGACATCCGGAAACTAGTCTTTGGTGCTAGTGTGGGTGCTAGTGTCTTGTCGTGGTGTTTGGTGTGTTGTTTGAGGTTAAACCATAGGAGTGACTCTTATTCATAGATGGACATGTTTAGGTTTCGAACGACCAGGTACGACTCCCCAAGGACCACCCAAGGGGTCCTTGAGGAGGACCCAACCTTTGGCCAAAAGCTGTCAAAAACAGCTTGACCCATGAAGGCCCATTGACGAGGCGTCAATCGATCCACGCCCCGTGGAGTGAGGTCGTGGATAAGCCCTGCAACTTGACTTGGTTCCCTGCAACAGGGAAGCCCCAGTCACAAACCACGAAGGCAGTCCAAGCCACGTGAACCCACCAACGGTTCGTGGATAGGGGTTCCGTAGATGCTGCCAATTTCCAGCCCTCTAGTTGTAGGTTGGTGATTTGGAGTTAAGTTGGTTAATTAATTAAGTGCTTATGGGGTTGGTTAGTTAGCTGATTAATCACCTTAATAGTCTAGAAAGACCCTAAGCTAAGTCATGAAATCACTTAGAACCAAGCCCCCAAAATAGTCCCCCTATGCTGCCTTGGCAGTTTTGCTTCCTCACCTTGATGGTGATCCACTTTGCCATTCCACGCCTCGTGGACCAAACCACGGTCCGTGGATGGACCTCGTGAGTCCATACTTAGTTTTATTAGGGTGCAGCATTTAGATCCACAATCCTAAACCACGGAAGCCAACCACGGCCAGTGGACTGACCAACGGTCCGTGGAAGGCTAGCCATGGATGGGAACTGTTTTGACAGTTTTTACTTAAGTTGAGGGTTAGTGGTTTAGTTAGTTAATTAATAGGGGGTTAAGGGAGGTTGGTTAGGTGGTTAATTAATGGACTATAGAAGCTTATAGGACCATAAACTAATCCATTAATTCACCACAAGTCTAGACCCCAAAACATAACCCAATTCTTTTCCCTCCCAAAATTCTCTCAAGACTCCATTGAAGAACTTGGAAGGAGATTAGCCAGAGATTGTAGATGGGAGGTTTCACAATAAATTCATATGGTTTAACTAAGGTATGGTTGCTCTTCACTCTTGGGATCCCTTTCCCCAAGAGGTCCTTTCAAAGATGGTTTTCAAAATCCCCCAAATTGTAGATTTCAATCCAAAAACGTGGGTCTTCTTTCTAAATGTTGAATTGTTGTTATAAACTGATTTTTATTGATGATATATGAACAATTATGGATGAATTCATGTAGTGTTGGTGATTTTTGAAGAATCCTCCATGAGACCCATGTTTCCCCTTCTTTCTCCAATTCTAACCCTAGTTGTGTTGAATAGTGATTGAAGGTTATGAACTGAATGTGATGCTATGTAATTCATATTTGTATGATGATATTACCCCAAATTATGTATAATTACTATGAAATTAGGGTTAAGTCTTGAATGGGGCCTTCAAGGCTATGAGGAGATGATATCAATGTGATTCTTTATGTATTGTTGAATGTACTTGCTTAATTCATGTATGATGAAGTTGGATGATGGTTCCCTCTTCCCTCTAACCCTAGTTGGTAATTGAGCATGTTATGATGAGATGCAATGCAAGTATGAATGTTGTGAGATGTTGGTATTATTGTTGTTATGTTGAATTGAAGGTAATTCTTGTTAACACAATATGAACATGCTATGAGTAAAGGTGTTTTACGTGAAAGGCTTTCTCACACATGTACACACACGAATGAATGAAGCTATTGCTAATGTAATGAATGTGAGTCTCTTGAAAGGTTTCCTCAATTGTACTCTAAACTAGTCTATGTTATGCATTGTATGATAATGTGAAAGGTCATTCTCACATGATGAAGGTTCTTGATGAAAGGTTTTCTCATCTATGAACTCTTGAGCTTTTATGACTATATGAGGGGTATTCCCCTAAAGGTATTCTATATGACCTTAAATGGTAATGTAAAGACTAATGACTACTTTAAAAGGTGAATTACTTAGATTGTAATGATGCTATACCTAATGTGTTGTTGTGGTGTTGATGACCTAGTTTCCTCATCCTTAACCCTCTACACTTGAATTAGCTATGAAGTATGTATATATGTTATTGTATGATTACTATATGATTGTAAGGTAGTTCTCATTATTATAATGTAATGTAAAGTGAAATGTTTACTCACTTGCTAAGTTTTTCTAAGGTGAAAGGATTGTTACTCACTTATGAACACATATGAGCTATTATGGTAAGATGTCTACATAAGAGTCTAGTAAAGGCTAATGTGAACTTATGTGATGACTAAAGATGATTACAAAAGGGAATTAGATGCTTAGCACCGAAAGGGCATGTAAATGAGATGGGGGTCTCACGTTTAGTTAGTTCGGCTCCCCACTTGGGTTTCCTCACATTTAGCAAGTTCGGATTACCCACGGTATGTGTTGTCTTATGAGATGGAAACCCCCACGTTTAGTAAGTTAGGGTTTCTAGAAGCAATCTCCTTGACCCTTAACTATGTGCCCACATAGGACTCTAGCTTAGTGGATCCACCTAGATAGCTATGTATGAATGGTTACACCTTAGGCAAATGTTAACCCTCTCTTTTCGGTGTGGGAGTAGAATACCGTATTCCATGTAGCTCTCATGGTCTATGTCGGTTATTGCAATATTTCTCTAATGTAAAAGTAAATGAAGGTATGAAAGGTGTGAACTCTTACTAGGACTTTCTTAAAGGTTTCTACGTACTGTAAGGGAGGGTATGGGACTTCTCTTGCACATTGCACTTATGGGATCCTAAGGGATGGTTGTAGTAGTGTTCTCTTATGATTATGATGATTATGACTTATATATGTTGAATCTATGTTATGTATGATCATTATGAAGATGGTTTACCTATGATATGGACTATTTGAATTATGACTAAGATGTATGATATGAACATGTTGCATGAACTATGCCTTAATGGTGTTGTTCTATCTTATTATGAAGATTATGAATAATGCATGCTTTAATTGTATTATGTTAATGATTGACTTTTCTTGATATGAACTAATGTTTGTGAATGTCACCTTACTATGTATATGACCTATGGATAAGACTAATGTATGATAAGTATGAGCATGGTGATCCAAAGGTAATACTTAGTGTAGGTCGGACTATGGCCCTACCTATGCATTGCACAAGTAGAACCTAGGGTGAATTATGTTGTTTTTATAGTATGATGTAATGATCTTTATTGACTATGCATGAGTATCATGTCTTGTAATGAGTGATATATGCATTATGACTATGTTTGGAAACTATGCTATGGTGATGTTTATTACTCTTGTGCTTTGATGAACTATATGTGAGTTGTTTATGACTTATGATTATTCAACTCTTTCAAGAAGATGTTCAAAAGTGCATAAAGCATGGTTTCAACTAAATGTCCCTTTTATGCATGTTTCAATGGTTTTACTTGCATGGCTTCCATACTTAGTACGTGTGTTGTACTAACCCATATTTCTTCTACATTTTTACAAAGTGTAGGGTTTGGTGATGTGATGTCTTATGCTTGGAAGTTAGGTTTATACGGAGCTTGGGAATGAAGACTTGGGGATTCCTCATAGTTTCGAGGATGAACTTACCTCATACACTTATGTCATTATGTTTTATGTCTTTAGACTTGTGTAAGGGCCGTGTCCCTAAGTTGTTATGAAAGAGTTGTTATTCTAAATGTATAGATGGTTTGAGACATAATGTCATAGACTTTCTCTTCTTTTATGAAGACTTCGATTGTAAACAAAAGTTTTAAATTTTCCACTATTTTCATATGCTTTAATGTTCATGATAAGCTAAGGGATTTTACAAGACCTCTGAAAGGTCGAGTACGCCGTGTTACGACTAGGAGGTGCTCTTGGGTCATTACAAATACCACCTGTAACCCCTCCCAATAAGCCCAGAAATTTTTGGCCAAGTCAGGACCTACGGACCGTAGGTCAAACCACAGTACGTGGTCCAAGGCCGTAGGTCAGACCCCCATTATTCAACTCCCAATCACCGAATGACGGCTGACCAGCATGGACCGTCGGTCCAACCCCAGTCTGTCGGTATGATCCGTCGGTGACCCCCGACAACTTTTAAGTAATGGGTCATTTGGTCTTTTCCCTATGCGTTGGACCCCTAAACTACGTCGTTTAACCCCTAAACTACATAATATTGGTTAGTTTCAGCCTAGTAACTTAATTAGACTTTATCCAAGTCAGCTCATTCTCCTAAAATTCATCAAGTTGAACGAGAAGAAGGAGACAGAGTCGACCAAGCCCTAGTCCAAGAATGCAACAGGTTTTCATCAGTTTCAGACCCAAAATTGAAAGATTTCTCCGTGGAATTCCTCACCAGGTATGTGAGATTTCACTAGTGGGTTCCTTTCACCCATTAGGTCCCTAGTTTCAGTCAGATTCTTGATTCCCTTAATATGATCCAGACCTAGGGTTTCTAGAATCTCAGATTTATGTTGTGATTAAGCTATTAGACTAATCCAAATCAGATTATCATGTTTTCGTGGAATTATTGCTGAGTTCTTGCATGAAATTCAGAACCCTAGTTATGTAGTTCTTTTAGTTCATGAATTACACATGCTAGGTCAGTTATTTCAGATACATATACTTGCCTCAGTTTTTGAATGTTCATTATCAGCATTTTAATGATGCATTCTCAGTTTGCATGTCAGTATTTTGACCTATCCAGTATAACAAAAATTTAGTCATAAATTGTAAATTACATAATCAATTGAGAGTATCTTAATATCGAGTGGACTAGGGCCAGTCACCCTCATAGTTCCAGAACTACATGCCCCGTAGGTTGTAAGTACCCTCTGTGGGCATCATTTTAGTGATCACGCCAGTCATGCCTCTATACCTCTGGCAGGGTATATTGGGTCCTCTCGATGGGGAATATACATCGGACTCCACATTTAGCTCCTATGGTTTTATGTCAGTTATTAATAGCTCCGTTACAGTCAAACTCTATTGCATTGACCATGTTATGAGTTACATTCAGATTTCAGTCTCAGCATGTTATAAACTTGGTCATTGCATTCAGTCATTTACTGTGCAATATTCTCACTTTAGTATCATGTTTATATCATATCATTGCTCAAATTTATTCTTTGGTTCAGTTATGATTATTGTTCAGCTTTACTCTATCCTGCATGCTCAGTACCTTTCAAGTACTGACACATACTCTGCGCTACATCTTCTCGTGATGTAGGTTCAGGTCCTTAGCTTCCAGATCACGTATAGATCGGTTCCCGATCTTCAGTTCAGCAACATCAGTGGTGAGTCCTCATTCTTCGAGGACGAGTGACATGATTATCTTTCTTTGCTTTTTTCTTTAGTTTCAGTTTTGCTAGATCTAGCTGGGGCATGTCCCAACATTTCTAGTCAGTAGAGGCTTTATTTCAGACATTGTTAGTTTCAGCTTTAGTATTTAACACCCCGTAACTAGAAAGAACTAGAAAGAAGTTAAGAAGTGGAAATAGTGATTTTTGGATTAATATAAAATCTGGAAATTTGTTAAGCATGTTAAGTTGGATTTTTGGTCAACTTCAAACGATCATAACTTCTATCTCGGGATGCTTTAGATGTGTTTCCAGATATAGAAGAAAATATCTTGGAATAATCTTTCCAACACCATCGAGTTCACGCAATTCCGACTTTGTATGAGTGAGATATTCCCATTTGAAGTTGGGATGTTCAAATAAGGAAAGTCCAATCCGGATTTTAAAAGGGTAGTTTAGTCTTTTCCTTACCCAATTAATTTAATTCATTTTAGTGAATTAATTAAGGGTCAAAACTGAATTTGGTCAGTTTAAAAAATTGGAATTCTATGTTAGGGCTTGGAGAAAGGAGAAAGAAGGAGAAAAGCCAAGTTTCGTCAAGAACGTTCAAGTTTGATTCTGAATTTTGCCAAGGATTCAATCCTATGAGGTATGTGAGTTCACACAGTGTTGGGTTCGTTCACCCACGCGCCAAACATGTTTAATGCAGCATGAATTCGTCCTAAAAGTTGAAAGTTTGAATGTTCTTGAATTTACTTTAGTTCTTGAATTTGGGATGAGATTGTGGAGTTCTTGAGAGTTTAAAGGTCGATTTTAGAGTTGTGTTTTGATTAGATTCTTGTGTACATATGCTGGGTATCTGAATCTAAAGAGAATTGGAGAAAAAGAATCAAATTTAGGCGATTTGGGTTAGAAATGAAGAAGGAACAGGTCGGCAGAATCTGGGTACCAGGTCCGCGTCGCGGACCTGTTCCTCATAATTGACAATTTTTCCTCGCATCGTGGAGTGGTTACGGACCGTTCTGCCTCAAAATTTCTTTTGCGATAAAAAATTTAAATGTATCTTCGTGTCGCGGACTTGCTTCTAGACAGTGATTTCTTGATCTTTTCTCATGTTAAACTATCTAAAAACACTCCTAAACATCATAAGATCTTTCCTATCACAAATCTCAACCCTTGAATCCATAATTCAATTCAAGGATCAGTTAATAGTCAAGTTAAGAGATGTTAAGAGCCAAGTTAAGAGAAGTTCATTGAGTCTTCCAAAAGTTTTTTACAAATGATTTAACTTTGTTTTCAGACTTGAGTTTTGAGTTCAGTAAAGAGTAAAGTGAAGTGCATTTCTTCAAAGAAGTATATGGGGACTATATATTCCCAAAGAGTTTAAAATGTTTTCACATTTAAATAAGAACGGAAACTGAGATTTCGAAAGAGCCTTTGAGCTAGTTTTCAGAAAAGAGTTAATGCTTTCACTATTAAGCAAGAAGGGAAACTTTGATTTCGAAGATAGCCTTTGAGCTATGTTTTTGAGAAATTATCTCAAATCATAGAAAGAAGTATGTTTTTAAACATAAGATATAGTATCATACTTTGGGAGTAGTATTGAGCAACGATATAGGTGAGAGTTCAGAGAACTCACAGCCCCCATAAACCATGTAGCCACTATGGGTAGAAAAGGGTCATAGTTTTTAGATGATTCCTTTAGTGCTTTTTAGCATAGACTAGTGGATCCACTTAGTAGTTCAGGTTTTATACCCTCGACAAGGTATAGGATGGCCCTGGCAGTGTGAGGCAAAACACAGTATCATCACAATAGCTCTTAAGTGATGGTTGTCGGTTAGAGAAACTCCCACAGAAGTAATTGTATTCTTATATACACAGTTTATTGTAGTTTTACATACATTTCAGAGTTATATGTATCTTTGCATACACAAAGAGTTGACATCATGTTTTAAACAACTTTTCTTTATATTGCACTTGTTTTAAGCTGCTTTATATTGAAATGTGTCAGTTATGTTGAGTTAAGCTAGGTAAGTTCTTCAGTTCCTTTCAAACTTATGTCTTATTTTAGAATTCCCCTCGCTTACTCGTACATTCAATGTACTGATCCCATTTAATCCAGTTGAGGACTCAGAGTCTTGTGGTGAGCCTCCTTGCTTCCGGAGGATCTCTTTTATTGCTTTCAGTTTTATTATTAGTTCATTAGGATGTCGTGGGTCTTGTCCTGACATCCATCTCAATTGTTTAGAGGCTTAATAGACAGTCAGATGTTAGTTCTTTAGTCTTCTCATTGTCATTATCTTATGTTGAGACTTGAGTTTGCCTTAATGGCTAGTTGAATGTTCCTTTATAACATTTCAGTTTATTTCATAGATGTATCTTTGTTAAGTTAAGTCTTCCGCTGGGTAAGTAAGCCATGCCATGGGTTCGCTTGGGGCCAACAATGGTTCTCGAGTGCCAGTCCTGCCCAGGGTGTAGGCTTGGGGCATAACAAACTTGGTATCAGAGAACAGAGTTCAAGAGTCCTAGGGAGTCTATGAATCTGTGTCTGTAGAGTCCTAGTTATCGATGTGAAGCACGCCACATCTATAATTAGGAGGCTGCAACACTTATGAGAATTTCTCACTTCTTTCACATTCATTTTGTGCGTTAGAGTTTAATCTCTAAAAAGTTTCTTTCTAATTCGTGCTTGCACGTATTATTTAGTTAATTATGCCTCCATGAAGAGCTGTCAGAGGTCGTCCTGCTAGGCGTAATGTTGAGGAGAAAGGGGTACCCAATGCACGTGAAGTGCAACCCCAAGGAGAAGTTACTAATGCTGAGTATAGGAAAGCGATAAGGATGATAAGTCAAGCTGTGACTAATCAGGTTGGGCAACAAAGAGGGGCTCGACAAGAAGAGGCTGACACTTCAAGGATCTGTGAATTCTTGAGGATGAACCCTCAAAGTTTCACTAGTTCAAGCACTACTCAAGATCCAGAGAACTTTATTGAGGAGCTGCAAAAGGTATTTGATGTCATGCACGTTGCTGATACTGAGTGGGTGGAACTAGCTGCATACCAAATGAAGGGTGTCACTAGGATTTGGCTCGATCAATGGAAGAAGAACCGAGCTGAGGATGCACCACATGCGAGTTGGGCTAGTTTTGATGTGGCCTTCTTGGGGCGTTTCTTTTCTCGAGAAATGAAAGAGTCTAAGGTACGAGAGTTCCTCACACTTAAACATGATTCTTTGAGCATTCATGAGTATGGGTTGAAGTTCACCCAACTATCCCGTTATGCTCCGGAGATGGTTGCTGATATGAGGAATAAAATCAGCTTGTTTGTTGCTGGGTTGTCTCGTCTGTCGATTAAGGAAGGTAGGGCTGCAATGCTAATAGGCGACATGGATATATATGAAGGTTGATGGTCTATGTGCAGCAGGTTGAGGAAGAGAAGCTAAGGGATAGAGAAGAGTTTAAGAACAAGAGAGCTAAGACAGGGAATGAGTCCGGGCAGCAGAAGAGTAATGCCAACCGGTCATCCTTCCAACAAAAACAGAAGGGACCTGCTCCATCATCAGCTAGTGCACCTGCACCTAAGAACAAAAGTGAGTATAATAGTCCAAATTTCAGAGCCAAGCCTGCCTATTTGCATGGTGGTATGGCACAAGGGGGTAGTAAGCCTCCTGCTTGTGCTAAGTGTGGTAGGAACCACTCAGGTACATGTCGTGAGGGCTCCACTGGTAGTTTAAAGTGTGGAAAGAATGGTCATTTCATGCGAGAATGTCCAAAGAACAAGTAGGGTAGTGGTAATGGGGGCAATAAAACCCAGTCTTCTTCAGTTGCTCCACCAGACAGAGCTGCACCTAGAGGGGCTACTTCCGGTGCTGGTGGAGGATCAAATTGCCTATATGCTATCACCAGTTGCCAAGAGCAAGAGGGTTCGCAAGATGTTGTTACTGGTATGATCCAAGTCTTTAACTTTAATGTTTATGCTTTGCTAGACCCAGGAGCGAGTTTATCCTTTGTAACTTCGCATGTTACGATGAATTTTGATGTTCAACTTGAGCAACTTAGTGGACCCTTCAGTGTTTCTACACTTGTTGGTGAGTCTATTAGAGCAGAGAGAGTCTATCGTGATTGTTCGATTTCCATCAATCACAAGAGTACCATGGCTGATTTAGTTGAGTTAGACATGGTAGATTTTGATGGCATTCTTGGTATGGAATGGCTTCATGCATTTTATGCCTTAGTTGACTATAGAACTCGAGTTGTCAAGTTCTAGTTTCCAGATGAGCCAATATTAGAATGGAAAAGTAGTTCAGCAGTGCCAAAGGGTCGTTTCATTTCGTACCTTAAGGCAAGGAAGTTAGTATCTAAGGGATGTGTCTATCACTTAGTCCGAGTTAATGATTCTAGTGTTGAGATACCTCTTATTCAGTCAGTTACAGTAGTAAAAGAGTTTCCAGAAGTCTTTCTAGATGATCTTCCTGGAGTCCCTCCAGAGAGAGATAGACTTCGGTATAGACCTTCTTCCAGATACTCATCCTATATCTATTCTGCCATATAGAATGGCTCCACACAGTTGAAAGCACAGTTGAAAGATCTCCTTGATAAGGGTTTCATTCAATCAAGTGTCTCACCTTGGGGCGCTCCGGTCTTGTTTGTGAGGAAGAATGATGGTTCCCTTAGGATGTGTATAGATTATCGTCAGTTGAACAAGGTTACCATCAAGATCAAGTATCCTCTCCCAATGATTGATGATCTTTTCGATCAACTTCAGGGTGCCACTTGTTTTTCTAAGATAGACCTCATACCAGGTTACCATCAGTTAAGAGTAAGGGAATGTGATATTCCAAAGGAGCTTTCAGAACCCGTTATGGTCATTATGAGTTCCTAGTTATGTCCTTTGGTTTGACCAATGTGCTTGCGGCATTCATGGACCTTATGAATAGAGTATTCAAACCTTATTTACATATGATTGTTATCGTCTTCATTGCTGACATACTAATCTATTCGAGGAATGAAGAAGATCATGCTAGTCATCTCAGAATAGTTCTCCAGACTCTAAAAGATAGAGAGTTGTATGCTAAGTTCTCAAAATGTGAATTTTGGCTTGAGTCTGTGGCATTCTTAGGCTACATTGTGTCTGAAGAGGGGATTAAAGTTGATACTCAAAAAATTGAGGCAGTGCAGAATTGGCCTAGACCCACATATCCAATTGATATTAGAAGTTTCTTGGGTTTGGCTGGCTATTATAGAAGGTTTGTAGAGGGGTTCTCGTCTATTTCGTCCCCTTTGACCAAGTTGACTAAAAAAATGGTGAAGTTTCAATGGTCGGAAGCTTGTGAGAAAAGCTTTTAGGAATTGAAAAAGAGGTTGACTACTGCCCCAGTATTGACCTTACCAGAAGGTACGCAAGACTTTGTTGTCTATTGTGATGCGTCTAGAGTTGGTTTGGGTTGTTTGTTAATGCAGAATGACAATGTTATAGCTTATGCCTCTAGACAGTTGAAAGTTCATGAGAAAAATTCCCAACCCATGATCTAGAGTTGGCTGCTGTAGTGTTTGGTTTGAAAATACAGCGTCATTATTTGTATAGGGTTCATGTTGATGTATTCACTGATCACAAGAGTCTTCAATATATGTTCACTCAGAAAGAACTTAATCTCAGATAAAGGAGGTGGTTAAAATTACTCAAGGATTATGACATGAGTATTCTTTACCACCTAGGTAAGGCTAATGTTGTTGCTGATGCTTTAAGCAGGTTGTCTATAGGTAGTACCACCCATGTTGAGGAATAAAAGAGAGAGTTAGTGAAAGATGTGCATAGACTTGCACGCTTGGGAGTTCGACTAATGGATTTCACATAAGGAGAAGTAGTGGTGATAAATGAGGCTGAGTCATCATTAGTGTCAGAAGTAAAAGAGAAGCAAGACCAAGATCTTATTTTGCTTGAATCGAAGGCAAATGTTCATAAGCAAAAAGTATTGGCTTTTGAACAAGGGGGAGATAGAGTATTGAGGTATCAAGACAGATTGTGTGTACCAAGGGTGGATGAACTCCAAGAGAGGATCATGGAGGAAGCTCATAGCTCCAGATATTCCATTCATCCGGGTTCCACAAAGATGTATCGCGATTTGAGAGAAGTCTATTGGTGGAGTAGTATGAAGAAGAGCATTGCAGAGTTTGTTGTTAAGTGTCAGAATTACTAACAAGTTAAAGTAGAGCATCAAAGGCCCGGTGGTATGGCTCAGAATATAGAACTTCCAGAATGGAGGTGGGAGATGATTAATATGGATTTCATCACAGGTTTACCAAGGTTTCGCAGGCAACATGATTCTATTTGGGTGATTGTCGATAGAATGACAAAATCAACCCACTTTTTTCCAATAAAGACTACCCATTCAGTAGAAGATTATGCCAAGTTGTATCTTCAAGAAGTGGTTAGATTTCATGGAGTTACGGTCTCCATTATTTCAGACAGAGGTGAGCAATTTACTGCATAGTTTTGGAAGTCATTCCAAAAAGGCTTGGGTTTATAGATGAATTTAAGTATTGCCTTTCACCCTCGGACAGATGGAAAAGTAGAGCGCACTATTTAGACCTTAGAAGATATGTTGAGGGCTTGTGTGATTGATTTCAAAGGTAATTGAGATGATCACCTATCCCTTATTGAGTTTGCTTACAACAATAGTTACCACTCTAGCATCCAAATGGATCCTTATGAAGCTCTTTATGGGAGAAGATACAGATCTCCTATTGGATGGTTTGAAGTTGGTGAAGCAGGGTTGATAGGACCAGATTTAGTTCATCAAGCTATGGAGAAGGTGAAAGTGATTCAAAAGAGGTTGAAAATGGCGCAGAGTCGTCAAAAATCCCATACTGATGTTAGGAGAAGGGAGCTAGAGTTTGAAGTAGATGATTGGGTATATTTGAAAGTTTCACCCATGAAGGGTGTTATGATTTTTGGTAAGAAAGGGAAGATTAGTCCCCGGTATATTGGCCCTTATAGAATATAAAAAAGGGTAGGTAATGTAGCTTATGAGTCGGAGCTACCCCAAGAGTTAGCTGTGGTTCATTCGGTTTTTCACATCTCCATGTTGAAGAAGTGCATGGGCGATCCTTAATTGATCATACCAACTAAAGATATTAGCATCAAGGATAGCTTATCTTATGAGGAGATTCCGGTTCAGATTCTAGATTGCCACGTTCGCAAGTTGAGGACTAGGGAAGTAACATCAGTCAAAGTCCTTTGGAGGAACCAATTTGTTGGGGGAGCTACTTGGGAAGCTGAAGAATATATGAAGAAGAGGTATCCACATCTCTTTGAAGCCGGAGAAGTTCCAGCCAAGGTACTAATTCTCTTCTCAGTACTCTTTCAGTTATAAGTTAGCATGTTGTCATTGCATTGCTTGTTGGGTGTTTGAGCTGAATGTTACATGTTACCCACTCAGCCTACTAAGAGTAAGCTCATTCGAGGACGAATGTTCCCAAGGGGGAGATATTGTAACCCCCCCGTAACTAGAAAGAACTAGAAAGAAGTTAAAAAGTGGAAATAGTTATTTTTGGAAAGAATATAAAAATCTGGAAAATTTGTTAAACATGTTAAGTTGAATTTTTGGTCAACTTCAAATGACCATAACTTCTAGCTCAGGATGAGTTAGATGTGTTTCCAGATATCGTAGGAGATATCTTGGAATAATCTTTCCAACGCCGCCGAGTTTGCATGATTCCGAGTTTGTATGAGTGAGATATGCCCATTCAAAGTTGGGCTGTTCAAATAAAGAAAGTCCAATCCAAATTTTGAAAGGGTAGTTTAGTCTTTTCCTTACCCAATTAATTTAATTCATTTTTGTGAATTAATTAAGGGTTAAAACTGAATTTGGTCAGTTTAGAAATTGGAAATCTATGCTAGGGCTTGGAGAAAGGAGAAAGAAGGAGAAAAGGCAAGATTCGTTAAGAACGTTCAAGTTTTGATTGTGGATTTTGCCAAGGATTCAATCCTATGAGGGATGTGAGTTCACACAGCGTTGGGTTCGTTAACCCACACGCCAAACATGTTTAATTCAGCATGAATTCCTCTTAAAAGTTGAAAGTTTGAATGTTCTTGAATTTACTTTCGTTCTTGAATTTGGGATGAGATTGAGGAGTTCTTGTGAGTTTAAGGTCGATTTTAGAATTGTTTTTGATTAGATTCTTGTGTACATATGCTGGGTATCTGAATATAAAGAGAATTGGAGAAAAAGAATCGAATTAATGCGATTTTGGGTTAGAAAATGAAGAAGGAACAAGTTGGCAGAATATGGGTACCATGTCCGCGACACGGACCAGTTCCTCAGAATTGACAATATTTCCTCACGTCACAGAGTGGTCACGGACCATGCTGCCTCAAAATTTATTTCGCGACCAAAAATTTAAATGCATCTCCGCATCGCGGACTTACTTCCAGACAGTGATTTCTTGATCTTTTCTCGTGTTTAACTATCTAAAAACATTCCTAAACATCATGAGATCTTTCCTATCACAAATCACAATCCTTGAATCCATAATTCAATTCAAGGAAAGTTAAGAGTCAAGTCAAGAGAAGTTCATAGAGTCTTCCAAAAGTCTTTTACAAATGATTTAACTTTGTTTTAAGACTTGAGTTTTGAGTTCAGTAAAGAGTAAA
>NW_006238933.1:600877-695396 GCF_000226075.1 Solanum tuberosum | reverse complement strand
TGATGGTTGTCGGTCAGAGAAACTCCCACAGAAGTAATTGTATTCTTATATACACAATTTATTGTATTTTTACATATTTCAGAGTTATATGTATCTTTGCATACACACAGAGTTGACATCATGTTTTAAACAACTTTTCTTTATATTGCACTTGTTTTAAACTGCTTTATATTGAAATGAGTCAGTTATGTTGAGTTGAGCCAGGTAAGTTCTTCAGTTCCTTTCAAGCTTATCTTGTTTTATAATTCCCCTCGCATACTCGTACATTCAATGTACTGATGCCATTTGATCCAGTTGAGCACTCAGAGTTTTGTGGTGAGCCTCCTTGCTTCCGGAGGATCCCTTTAATTGCTTTCAGTTTTATTATTAGTTCATTAGGATTTCGTGGGTCTTGTCCCGACATCTATCTTAGTTGTTTAGAGGCTTCATTGACAGTCAGATGTTAGTTTCTTAGTCTTTTCATTGTCATTATCTTATGTTGAGACTTGAGTTTGCCTTAATGGCCAGTTGAATGTTCCTTTATAACATTTCAGTTTGTTTCATAGATGTATCTTTGTTAAGTTAAGTCTTCCGCTGAGTAAGTAAGCCAGGCCAATTGTTCGCTTGGGGCCAACAATGGTTCTCGAGTGCCAGTCCTGCCCAGGGTTTAGGCTCGGGGAGTGACAATTTGAGTTTGACTTTTCAGTTGTTGTTAAACTCTCAGTCTTCATTTTTAAGTATATGGGTATTCCCCATCATTTCAGTTGATCTTATGATTTAGCTTCTGCACATTAATTTCTTAATTCAGTTTATCTTTAAGTATGCTTATGATATGCCAGCAGGGTTAGCTTGGGGTCACTCATGATCCTAGGTCCCGTGTCTGCATCTTAGGGGTAGCTTCAGGGCATGACAAACTTGGTATCAGAGCATTAGATATAAGAGTCCTAGGATGTTTGAAAAGCCGCACTAAGTAGAGTCCTTTTCATGGGTGTGAAGTGCACCACATCTAATGAGAGGGAGGCTACGAAGTGTTTTAGGAAAACTCCACTTTCTTGATATTCTTATCGTGCGTTGGTATGATCTACCTTCTAACTCATCATTATGCATTTCATATCATGCCTCCTCGTAGAGCTTACCGAAGAAATGCTAACGCTAGGAATGCTAACGCAGTTCCTCTAGTCCAAGATCAGGAAGTTTCGAATGTAAAGTTTCAGAAAGCTATCCAACTGTTGGCTTAGAGTGTGACCAACTAGAACAACTAGCAAGTTTAGTTCCTGCAAATGCTAATCATGGGTCGACTACAACCAGAGTTCGCGACTTCGTTAGGATGAATCCGCCTGAGTTCTTAGGATCGCAAATTGGTGAGGATCCCCTAAACTTCATAGACGAGGTCATAAAGATCTTTGGGGTGATGCGAGTGACATGTAATGACAGGGTTGAGTTGGCATCTTACCAGCTTAAGGATGTGGCTCATATCTGGTATAGTTGACAAGGTTGAGTTGAGAGAGGCAAGAGCTCAAGAATTCATGAATTTAAGGCAAGGTAACATGACAGTCCAAAAGTATGGGCTCAAGTTCACCCAACTCTCCAGGTATGCTCCTCACATAGTTGTCGATTCCAGGGCTCAAATGAATAAGTTTCTATATGGAGTCTCACACTTAGTGAAAACTGAATGCAGAAATGCTATGTTGCTGGAAGATATGAACATCTCTAGGCTCATGACTCATGCTCAGTAGGTTGAGAGAGATAAGATTAGGGAACATGCTAAGGAGAACAAAAAGGCTAGGACAGGCAACTATGAGTATTCTCAATAGAAATCGGATGGTGGAAATCACTCACAGTTTCAGCTAAAGTCTTCAGCTCCAGCACCTTCATCAGCTAGTGTTCCATTCTCCAAGTTCCGGAATGATAAAAAAGGTAGGGCATCAAGTTCAAGTCTCAGGGGAGTATTTCAGGCACTAAAACCTACCCAACATATCGAAAATGTGGTAAGAACCATCCGGGCGAGTGTCTTGCAGGAAAGGAAAGATGCTTTGGGTGTGGTCAATCTGGTCACAGGTTGAGAGATTGTCCTTCTTCTAAATAGGGTCATGGGGGTAATAATGGTAGAGTTCAGTCCACAATTTCAGCAGTACCACCAGGTCGCCCGACTCAGTAGGGTAACTCATCTGGTACAGGTGGCGGACAACGCCAAAATAGGTTGTATTCTCTTCAGGCTCGTCAGGATAAGGAAGATTCTCCCGATGTAGTCACTGGTACGTTACGAGTTTTTAACTTAGATGTTTATGCTTTGTTAGATCCAGGGGCTACTCTCTTCTTTGTAACTCCGTATATAGTGGTCAACTGCAATGTTGGTCCAAAAACTCTTTCAAAACCCTTCTCAGTCTCTACTTCAGTCGGTGACCTAGTTATAGCTAGACGGGTATGCATAAATCATCCTATCTCTCAAAAAGTCACTTCAGCAGCTCTTGTAGAGTTAGAAATGGTAGATTTCGATGTCATTCTAGGCATAGATTGGTTACATTCATGTTATGCCTTAGTCGATTGTAGAACTAGGATCGTTTGTTTTCAGTTTCCAGACGAACCAATCTTAGAATGGAAGGGTAGTAGCTTAGCGCATATGGGTTGATTTATTTCTTACCTTAAGGCCAGAAAGATGATCTCTAAGGGTTATCTCTATCATCTAGTTTGGGTTAAGGATTCAAGCTCCGGAACCCCAACTCTTGAGTCAGTTCCAGTAGTTAATGAGTTTCCAGAAGTGTTCCCAGAAGATCTTCCCGGAGTTCTTCCTGACAGGGAAATTGACTTTGGAATTGATATCCATCCAGATACCCAACCTATTTCTATTCCTCCTTGCATAATGGCTCCAGCTGAGCTTAAGGAGTTGAAAGAGCTGTTGAAAGACCTTCTAGATAAGGGCTTCATCAGATTTAGTATTTCCCCGTGGGGTGCACCAGTGTTGTTCATGAAAAAGAAAGATGGTTCTCTCAGAATGTGCATTGACTATATGCAGTTGAACAAGGTCACAATAAGGAATAATTATCCCATCCCCAGGATTGATGACTTGTTTGACCAACTTCAGGGTGCTAGTCATTTTTCAAAGATAGACCTCAGATCCAGTTATCATCAGCTTAGAGTCAGATATAGTGACATCCCAAAAATAGCCTTCAGAACTCGGTATGGTCATTATGAATTTGTAGTTATGTCATTTTGGACTAACCAATGCTCCTGCAACTTTCATCGACTTAATGAACAAAGTGTTCAAGCAGTATTTGTACTTGTTCATTATCGTACTTTTATTGATGATATCCTCATTTACTCTAGGAATGAGGAAGAATATGCGAATCACTTGAGGGTTGTCCTGCAAACTTTCAAATATCACTAGTTATTCACTAAGTTTAGCAAGTGTGAGTTTTGGTTGCAATCTGTTGCTTTCCTTGGGCATATTATGTCTAGCGAAGAGATTCGAGTGGATTCTCAGAAAATAGAAGTAGTGAAACAATGTCCCAGACCTACCTCTCCTATAGATATCAGAAGTTTCATGGGTTTGGTTGGTTATTACAGAAGGTTCGTGGAAGGATTTTCATCCATAGACTCTCCATTGACTAAGTTGACCCAGAAAAAGGTTAAGTTTCAGTGGTCAGATCATTGTGAGAAAAGCTTCGCAGAATTAAAAACTAGGTTGACTACAACTCCTGTTTTGACTATACCAGAGGGTTCAAATGGTTTATGTTATCTATTGTGATGCATCCAGAGTAGGCCTAGGTTGTGTGTTGATGCAGTAAGGTAATGTTATAGCTTATGCTTCTAGACAGCTTAAGGTGCATGAAAATAACTATCCAACTCATGACCTTGAGCTTGCAGCAGTGGTTTTTTGCACTTAAGATTTGGAGACATTACTTGTATGGTGTTCATGTAGATGTGTTCACAGACCATAAGATCTTTCAGTATGTGTTCACCCAGAAAGAGTTGAATCTTTGTCAGAGGAGATGGCTTGAATTCCTCAAGGATTATGATATGAGTATGCATTACCATCCTGGTAAGGCCATTGTAGTAGCAGATGCTCTTAACAGACTATCTATGGGTAGTGTAACTCATGTAGAGGAAGAACGAAAAGAGCTGGCAAAGGATGTTCACAGACTTGCTCGCTTAGGAGTTCGTCTTATGAGCATATCAGATAGTAGTGTAACAGTTAAGAATGGGTCAGAATTGTCATTGGTAGCGGAGGTTAAGGAAAATCAAGACAGTGATCCGATATTGGTTCAACTAAAGGGTGCAGTCCATTAGCAGAGAGTTGAGGTTTTCTCCCAAGGGGGAGATAGTGTGCTTCGCTATCAAGGTCGATTATGTGTTCCTAAGGTGGGTGAGCTGAGACAATAGATTCTTGCAGAGGGCCATAACTCCAGGTATTCTATTCATCCAGGAGCCACTAAGATGTACCGTGATCTGCGGGAAGTCTTTTGGTGGAATGGTATGGAAAGGGATATATCGGATTTTGTGGCTAAGTGCCCTAATTGTCAGCAAGTGAAGGTAGAACATCAGAAACCAAGGTATGACTTAAGAGATCAACTTTTCTACTTGGAAGTGGGAAGTGATCAACATGGACTTCACTACAGGTTTACCTCGTACTCGCAGACAACATGACTCCATTTGGGTGATAGTTGATAGAGTTACTAATTCTGCATGCTTTTTGGCTGTTAAAACTACTGATTCGGTGAAGGACTACGCCAAACTTTACATTAATGAGAAAGTTAGGTTGCATGGGGTTCCTTTGTCTAAGATCTCAGATAGAGGTCCTCAGTTTTCCTCTCATTTCTGGAAGTCATTTCAGAAAGGTCTTGGTACTCAGGTTAATCTTAGTACATCATTTCATTCGTAGACGGATGGTCAGGCAGAGCATACCATTCAGACCTTAGAGGACATGGTGAGAACTTGTGTGATCGACTTTAAGGGTAGTTGGGATGATCACCTTGCTCTTATAGATTTCCCCTACGATAATAGCTACCATTCAAGCATTTAAATGGCCCCTTATGAGGCATTGTATGGGCGTAGATGTAGATCTCCAGTTGGTTGGTTTGAAGTAGGTGAAGCATCCTTGATAGGGCTAGATTCGGTTCATGATGCTATGGAGAAAGTGCAAATCATTAGAGATAGACTTGAGACACCCCAGAGTAGCCAGAAGTCCTATGCAGATGTAAGGAGAAGGGAATTAGAGTTCCAAGTTGATGATTGGGTCTTCCTGAAAGTGTAACCTATGAAGGGGGTGATGAGATTTGGCAAGAAAGGGAAGCTCAGTCCTAGATATGTAGGCCCTTACAAGATCTTGAAAAGAGTTGGTAAAATGGCTTATGAGTTAGAGTTACCAGCAGAACTAGCAACAGTGCATTCCGTTTTTCACATTTTGTTGTTGAAAAAGTTTGTGGGTGATCCAACATCTATTGTACCTTTAGAGAGTGTGGTTGTGAAGGATAGTTTGACTTATGAAGAGGTACTAGTTGAAATCCTTGATCATCAGGTTCGAAGGTTGAGAAACAAAGAAGTCGCTTAAGTTAAGGTTTTGTGGAGGAGTCAGTCCGTAGAGGGAGCTACTTGGGAAGCAGAAGCAGCCATGAAGGCCAAGTATCCTCACCTCTTTCCTCCCGATTCCATTCCATCTTGAGGTAATAGTTCCTCTTTTTTCCAGTCATTTATGCGCAGATTCAGTCTTTGTATCATGTTCTTCAGATTCTACTTGCATTTTCAGCGTATTTGCATGTCCTTGGAACTTAGCTCAGTCAGAAATCAGTTTCCAGTGTTTAGTGGTAGGGTTTGCAGGTCTTTTCCTTCATTTAAGCTAGTTTATCCTTCATTTGAGGACGAATGTTCCCAAAGGGGAGATAATGTAACACCCCATATCCTAGACATACTAGATTCCAGATTTTAGAAGCTACAGGTGCCACCGATGGGCACCACCTACGGATTGTAGGGTGACCCATGGTTTGTGGATGGCCACCTGTAGCCCATCCCAGGAAGCCCAGGAATTTTTGGCCAAGTATGGACCTACGTACAGTAGGTCAGACCACGGTCCGTGGTCCAAGGCCGTAGGTCAGACCTCCATTATTCTACTCCTAGTCGCTGAACGACGTTAGACTAGCACGAACCGTCGGTCTGGTCCGTCGATGACCCCCGACAACTTTTATATCAAGGGTCATTTGGTCTTTTCCCTATGCATTGGACCCCTAAACTACATCGTTTAACCCCTAAACTACGTAGTTTTGGTAAGTTTCAGCCTAGTAACTTAATTACACTTTACCCAAGTCAACTCATTCTCCTAAAATTCATCAAGTTGAATAAGAAGAAGGAGAAAGAGTCGACCAAGCCCTAGTCCAAGAACGCAACAAGTTTTCATCAGTTTCAGCCCTGAAATCGAAAGATTTCTCTGTGGAATTCATCACCAGGTATGTGGAATTTCACTAGTGGGTTCCTTTCACCCATTAGGTCCCTAGTTTCAGTCAGATTCTTCATTCCCTTAATATGATCTAGACCTTGGGTTTCTATAATTTCAGATATATATTGTGATTCAGCTATTAGACTAATCCAAATAATATTTTCATGTTTTCGTGGAATTATACCTTAGTTCTTGCATGAAATTCAGAACCCTAGCTGTGTAGTTCTATTAGTTCATGAATAACACATGCTAGGTCAGTTATTTCAGATACATATACATGCCTTAGTTTTCGAATGTTCATTATCAGCATATCAATGATGCATTCTCAGTTTGCATGTCAGTATTTTGAGCTATCTAATATTACAAAAATTCAGTAATAAATTGTAAATTACATAATCAATTGGGAGTAGCTTAATACGGAATGGACTAGGGTCAGTCACCCTCATAGTCCCAGAACTACGTGCCCCATAGGTTGTAAGTCCCCTCTGTGGGCATCATTTTAGTGATCACGCAGTCATGCCTCTATACCTCTGGCAGGGTATATTGGGTCCTCTCGATGGGGCATATACATCGGACTCCACATTTAGCTCATGTGGTTTTATGTCGGTTATTAGTAGCTCCTTTATAGTCAGACTCTATTGCATTGACCATGTTATCAGTTACAGTCAGATTTCAGTCTCAACATGTTATAAACTTGGTCATTGCATTCAGTCATTTCATGTGTAATATTCTTAGTTTAGTATCATGTTTATCTCTTATCATTTCTCAGATTTATGCTTTGGTTCAGTTATGATTATTGTTCAGCTTTACTCTATCCTGTATGCTCAATACCTTTCAAGTACTGACGCATACTCTACACTACATCTTCTCGTGGTGTAGGTTCAGGTCCTCAACTTCCAAATCACGCATAGATCGGTTCCCAATCTTCAGTTCAACAACATCAATGGCGAGTCCTCATTCTTTGAGGATGAGTGACAAGATTATCTTTCTCTGCTTTTAGCTTTAGTTTTAGGTTTGCTAGATCTAGCGGGGCATGTCCCAGAATTTCTAGGCAGTAGAGGCTTTATTTCAGACATAGTTAGTTTCAACATTAGTATTTTAGTTTGACTTTTCAGTTGTTGTTAAACTCTTAGTCTTCATTTATTTAGACAGTATATGGGTATTCCCCATCATTTCAGTTTATATATGATTTAGCTTCCGCACAATACTTTCTTAATTAAGTTTATCTTTAAGTATGGTTATGATTTGCCAGTAGGGTTAGCTTGGGGTCACTCGTGATCCTAGGTCCCGTGTCCGCATCCTGGGGGTAGCTTCGGGGCGTGACACCATAGGTGGCTAACCTACTTGATCATAAATAACTGGAGCTTGATGCTGCCATGGTGTCTGTTCCCCCACTCTCATCTGAGAAACATGTGGTGTGCCTACTGTGCCATCATGAGAGAAGATCTCTAACACACCCTGCATGCTCAACATAGCATCTTGAAAAAACGAAACTATAAACTCAGAAGGAGCCTGGTCCTCATCAACCTCAACATGTGGCTGAGGGGAGACCTCTCTAGCATGACCTCTAGTTAGTGGCGCTCCATGGGCAAACCCTCTAATTGGTGCTACTCCATGAGCATGAACTCTAGCTCGGGACCTAACCCTACCCTAGCTTGGGTCGCAGTAACTTCCTCGGGGACTACCTCCACCTACAACTAAAAATAAAAGCTCTGGTCCTCGCCACCTGCCAATAGAATACACAGTAACTCAGTACTGGCAAAGTTAACTACACACGATAAGAAATAATGAATGAAAGAAAGTTACCTAACATCCTTTGTAGCTTCTCGAAGATAAGTACAAATGTACCCATACCGATCCTCATTACTCTAATAAGAATTGACTTGTACACACGTAAGACTTATGAGCTTGACTCTGATACCATTTGTCACAACTTAAAAATGGACGTGATGACATTCATCTAATACCACCAAGACAAGTTAGCCTAAAACCCAACAATAAGATGTAGAAATAAACTAATAATAACATAAATACGGAAAAACTTAATCTTTCTAAAATACCTCCAAAATTTGGTTGTCACGTGTACAAGCCACTAGTGTAATAATACATATTTTGAAAGATAAATACAAGTCTCAATGTCTTTGTCTCTCAAATAGAATAAAACCTTAGGAACAAGAGGGTCCTCCGGGATGACAAGTAGTGACCTCTCATGTGTCCACAAAAAAACCTTAGTTGTAAATGGAAGAAGAGCATCACACAAATCCAAGATCGAAACCTGCACAAGTGTAAAAGCAAGGAGCGAGTACCAAAAAATATCGTACTCAAAAAGCAACCCACTAAAATAAGGCAAAACTAGATAGAAAATGAGAACTCATTTCATCCCAATTGAACAACATCCCAACCTAACTATTCACAATAAGAGATTCACATGGTTTCATAGTCATATCCAATAGTTACATTTCATTAAATCACAAGGATCACATTCATCACTCACAATAGTCAAGTTCATCTATCACAACTATCAAAGACATCAATCAAGAGTATCAAGATCATCAAGCACAATAATCAAATTCACCAACCATAAGTATCAAGACTATCATGCACAAATAGCAATTGGGACTTATGTGGAACATCCATAGTCCATGAACTCACCAATAATGACCTTGGTATCAATAACACTCACTGGAAATGACCTTAGAACCAATAAAACTCACCGGAAATGAACTTAGCATCAATAACACTCATTGGAATGGCCTCGACATAAAAAACACTCGCCAGCAATGACCTTGTCATCAATAACACACAAACCCGATATGCTACCTGACTGAACTCAAAGTTCTGGACTCAGTGGAACCATTAAATCATGAATTCGAGGTTTCCTTGACTCAAAACTCATGAAAGTCACAATGAACAATTATAATATGTAAAAATGCTATATCAAGCTCAGGACCCTGAGAATTCGACCAAGACCTCTCCTAGTCTTAAAATAATCCCCCAAATCAAATGGTATTGTTGAAAATTTGATCCAAAAATCCGAACCATGAATGTCTACCAAAACCTAAGGGCTATAATTTTAATAATTATAACATATGACCTTAAATCCTCAAAAAGACTGTAAATCTAAAACCGACAACTCTATTAGACCAATTTCATATTCAAGGACTGATGGAATCGACAAAACTCCCTTCCCAGACTTAGAACTCCAAAAGACATCAAAAATCACTTTTTAAAATTTTAGCTTTTCAAAACTTTAATAGACTTCATAATTCATAACTTTTTAATCAAAACTCGACACCAATTTCAAAATCCAATCAGCAATGACTTTGGGTCATTATCAGGAGTTTTAAAATGGTAATTTTATAAGCAATTCCTAAAATGACCAACCAGGTCATTCATTGAGCCAAATCTAACACGAATTCAACCTGACAATTAGCTGCCAGAGACTCGTAACAAAGATGCAAAGACAATATTTCACATCTAACCGACAGTGGATGATGAATTTGTTTCCCAAATTGTAACATAAACAACCTCTAGACAAGCATGGGAAACTCTGAAGAAAAAATATTTGGGTGACAAAAAGGTAGTTACTGTGAAATTACAAACACTTCATCATGAATTTGAAAATTTGGCCATGAAAGATAAAGATTCAGGAATATGTGTCTAGGGTAACTGAAGTTGTAAATCACATTAAAACTTCTGATGAAAATGTTAATTATGAAATGGTTGTGAGTTAGTGTAACACCCAAAAAATTGGAGAGTCACAAGAAAAGGGAAAATTCTTATTTTTCACAGAGGTAATGACTACGAGTCTTTCCTACAGACCGTAGAAAGTTCAACGAGACATAGGAAAGGAGTCGTAGACTTGGAGATGAGTTTTTAGAATTTCAAATTTCAGAAGTTTGACCTTCGACTTGACAGGATGAACCATAGGAACTTGGACGAGTTGTAAATGGATCTCATGTGAAGGATTCAGAGATTTGGTTTAAGACCTCAGTCCTACAAAAGTGTTTGACGGGTCATAAGATTGTCTCGTAGAATTGATCTGGACTTGGTGAAATTTTGGAATTAAGCTTCTATTCTACGGATGGGGTCTTCGGACCGTGGAAATTTAGAAAAACCGTAGAAAGGTCTCGTGGAAAGTAAGGTGAATTTGGGTTTCTGAAGTTGGTTTTACGGTTGACCAGTACGACCCATAGGTTCAACCTGTAGGAGTGTCTGGCTGTTATTTCTTAAGGGTATTTGGGTATTTGCCTAAGCCATTAATACCTAGACTATGTCGTTTTACTATAACTACCCTTCTATTCCTAAATCTACCCAAACCATCTCATTCTCTCAAATTCCCAAATCCTATCCAAGTTCATCTTCTCTAATTCTCTCTCAAGTCCAAGAAGATAACTAGGGTTTTAAGCTTAACGTCTCTTATTCCTTCATTGATTTTGGGCTTTTATCATCAAGGTATGTAGGGTTCATCAATGGGTTCCATTCACCCATTGAGTCCCAATGATTTCTCAATTCTCGAAGTTCAATTTTATCAATTTGATTATGTTTTCATTTAATTCTTCATGGGTTCTAATTGTGTTGATTCAATTATTTAATTTTGATCTGATCATGATTAGTTTGACTCAATTACATTCTTTTCAATTGATTTCACATGAACCCATGCAATTTTTCATGATTTTGACTATAAACTCTTAGAAACATGAATTTATGAAGAAGCTACGAATCTATGAATGATGTTTTCATGAAAGTTATGTATGATTTATGTAGCTGAATGTTTTATGATCTAGGTTACTTCAAGATATGTTTCAATGAAATTGTGAAAGGTTTTCTCACGTATTAAGAAATTATGATTTGTTGAAAGGTTTTTTCACACATGCATGATTCATAATTTAAGGAGCTACTCTATGATGATTTAAGCTTGGATTAGTAACCTAATTATGCTTTTACATAATTAAAGATGACATGTTTTATGAAAATTACTATTCCATTGGGATTTTTTTAGCACCGAGAGGACATTGAGATGGTGCCTTTCCCGTTAGTAGAAGCTGGGTCTCTAGTAGCAATCTCCTCATCCCTAACTATGTGCATGATTTATTTAAGAAAGACATAGCTAGTGGATCCACCTAAGCTAGAAGTTTAAGGTCTTTGCCTTGACAAGTAAGGACATATTTTTTTAGTGTGGGAGCAAGACACTGGATTCCACGTTATAGATCACGTGGTCTATATCGATTAATATTAAATAGCCCACAAAATAAACTCAGTAGTTACTTAATGATTTTATGAAGCTTTCAATATGATTTTAAGATGCATTGACCATGTTCATGAGTTATGATTCTTCTTTAAAGGTTTTACTATGATTAAGCTTGGTCATGCATGCTATATTTTCATTTATGTCCTCTTACAATCATGTTTCATGTTTTATGCATATCCCTCATATTTAGTACATTCCATGTGCTAATGCAAACTTGCACCTACATTGTCTAAAAATATAGGGTGTGCTGCTTCCTGTCCACCTGCGCGTGGCTAAGTGCATGATCATTTAAAGTTCGAATTCTTGGTGAATCCTCATGTTTCGAGGACCATGTCACCTTTACCTTGATTTCTTATGTTTTAAGTTTTCAGAGATTGTACGTAGTGTATAGGTTATGTCCCGACCACTTATTGATGTATTACAATGTCTTGTCAAGGCTACATTTAGACTTCTGCTTTTATGTCATTCTCTTTTATTTATATGAGATTTTATTAGTTTTTTCTATTATATTATGTACATACATGTCAAGTAGCTTGTGTAGGGCCTCTCAGGGTCTTATACGTCACGTCTAGGGCATAATTTAGGCCGTGACAAACTTGGTATTCAAAGCACATGGTTTAAAAAAATGTCACGACTCGAGAGCACCCCCTAGTCGTAATACGGCGTACTCGACCCCGAAGGGGTCTTATACAAGCATCATAGCTCATTCATTGCATAAGATACTTGAAAATAGAGAAGAATTAAAAACTTTCCATTACAATCAAAGACATTTTATTAAAATTCAAGCGGAAGACTTTCTAGACTTTGTACACTATGTCTCAAACCATCTAATACTTCGAATACAACATTGAGACTTAGCCCATACAAATCTTTAACATAAACTAAAGACATAAAAGGAACATGATGGGTTTTGTCCTCGAAACTATGAGGACTCACCAAGTCTTCATCTTCAAGCACCTTAGAAACCTATCCTTCAAGCATAGAACACCAACATCTCCAAAACCTACACATTGGTAAAAAGGAAAAAGAATGGGGTTAACACATTTTATGTACTAAGTATGATAACCATGCAAAAACATGCTTAAAAAGGGACATTTGATTGAAAGCCATACTTTTATGACAATTTTGTAACACTTCATGAACTTTGATACAAGAGGCATAATATAAGTCACAACCAACATACATAGTCACATAATTCACATTTAGTCAAAATTACATATATAACCCTTTACCTTCACCTTTAGCCTTCACCTCAAGTAACCCTTAAGCTATACCTTGTGCAATGTATGGATACCGTCCCATACCACCACCCACAATAAGGTACCACCTTAAGGTAACCAAAAGTGAACTTACCATTCATCCTTCTCACCTTTACACAATAGAGCATATAAGACACATAAACATCACATGAATCACACCATCATATTAAGACCATCATCTAAGACAACTCTAAGTCATACTTATGCAATGTACAAGTAGCATCCCATACTACTACTCACACTAAGTACTCCTTTGAAGTCACCATAGACAAGGCACATTCATAGACAATAGACATGATAAGGAAATAACTCATAATACAATCCAAGAATAGCATGTATCATTACCTTTAAGCAGATAAGAGTCAACATTCTTCATTAACTTCATTAGGACACATTCATGCATTTAGAGGACTTTCACACATTAGTCATTAAGACTCAGGGAACTCACTATAGCACCTTCAAATCCTACTCGTGCTATGTGTAGATAGCATTCCATAATACTACCTACACGTTGTAGAACCTATCAAGTAACTAGATTGCACATCCCACATAATGGGAATATGCATTAACCGACATAGACCATGCAAGCTAGACATGGAAACCGGTGTCATAAACCCTACACCGTGGAAGGTGTTCTACTTGCCAAGGGTGGAACTAAAACACATCCAATGTTGGCACATAGTTAATGGGATATCAAAAGATGTTCATTGGAATCTAGCCTTTTTATTGGGAAGAGCCATCATCTTAACCATATCCACTTGGTGCTTAGCCTTAGTTCCCATAGAGTAGTTTCATTCACATTAGTGTACTAGAGAGGGCCACCAACATTAGGCCTACCGACCCTAAGTTCATTTACCAAGAAGGGCTACCACCAATAGGTCTACCATTCAAGGTACATTGAGGATAGCTCATTTATCTTCCTAGAGACAGCCACCACCATTAGGTCTACCATCTCTTGGTTCATCATTTCACACAAGAAGGAAGCCACCACCATTAGGTTTACCGTTTCAAGGTTTCACATTCACATAGGGTTCTAGACTCACTATGAAGGGCCACCAACTTTAGGTCTACCAATTCAAGTCATAGTCTAAAATACCTCATTAGTCCTTTTTAGAAAGGCTACCAACATTAGGTCTACCAATCAAGACATTCATTCATTCATTAATGAAGAGGCTACCAACATTAGGTCTACAAATTCAAGACATTAAGACATCAAGTCAAGATACATTCATTACTCAAGAGAAGGATGCCTAAGCCTACCAAGTCAAGAGATCATATTCAATAATAGCTTTCATTTATCAAGAAGAGGGCACCTAAGTCTACCAAGTCAAGATAAGACATACAACATAGAAACCCTTCACATTCTACTATCAATTTTCATAAGTGTTTAGTGAGAATACACTTTCAATCACAACACATTCGCATTCCATATAAGATCATCATTCTACCAATGAAACCACAAGTATAACCTTCACATCACAATAAAATACACAACATCATGACAATACTTCAATTCCTCATATAATACCTTCAATGGCATGATCACAATGTACACATAAGTAACCACCTCCACCTTTCAAGTGGATCAATATGCAATGTAAATAGTGCCTCCACCTTTCAAGTGGATCAACAATTCAAGAACAATTCTACTTTACATGAGAATTAGGTCACAACTTACCCTTTCCAAAGCCATGAATTACAATTCCTCAATCCTCCAACAATTCACCATAGATAGGCATAAATAACAATAGAATTAAATAATATTTTTCAATCTAAGCATAATTCCATCAACATTCATTCATAATCATAAAACCCACTCATAAGCCAAATTTAGGAATTTAGAGAAATCATGGGTTCATAGAGTTTTTCATCTTAAAACGTCAATTAAACATCAATGTAATCGTACTCTATCATTTGAAATCTTTTGATGCAAGAACCCATGAGTTTGAGTGAAATCTAGGTTTTTTTGGTGGAACTTGAAAACCTTGAAAACATCGTTGAAATTGACTCTAGGGTGAAAACTGACCCTAGATGAAAGATCACCATACCTTTTACTAAGATTCCCCAAGAAATTTGAAGAAGAATCGCCTTGAATCCAAAACCCTAGCTCCCTCTTCTTCTTCTTTTATGGGAACTTCTAGAGAGAGAAATATTTGAGAGGAAGAGGGTTTCTTTTTTATTCTATTTGGAGTGACTTACGTGAAAGGATTTAGGTCTAAAAATTGTCTTAAAGTTTTGAGGAATGGAATATAATAATAAGGACTTAACTTTGGAAAAGGACCAAGGACACTTAAAGCTGTAACTTAAATGTTTGTACCAAACCCATCTAATCTCGCCCTTTGCACCCCTTGGCTCGCCCATTTTTCCATCCTGACAGTGCTTCACTATTTCGGGAATAACTTTTTACTTCGAGGTCGGAATTGGGGAAACTAGGTGGCGTTGGGAAGAGGACTCAGAGTCCTTTAAAGTTCCAACTTAAAATTTCACCTCCTTCACGACTTACCTTGCCCGTTTTCCCCTCTTGGATCTCCAAGGGCACTAGGTGATTCGCCAAGTGCACCCTTGGCTCATCCAATTTTCCAGTGATCTCCGAAATTTGGCAGTCCACTAGGCGATCAAGAGGGGTCAATGGGTGGCACGCCAAGCTGGTTGGCGAGCTTGGACTTAGCTCGCCCTTTGGTCCAGCATCTTGGCCAAATGGGGCAGGCACTAGGCGATCACAAAGGGCACAAGGGCGATCAAACAGCCCCATCGCCAAACAACCCTTCAAGGAACAAGGCTTCCTTCACCATATCTTGCTAGTCTAGGCCCCTTGCTTGCACCATAGGCTTCTACCTTCCTCCATCTAGGTTTTATAACAGCATAGGCAACAACCTAAAGTCACACTAACCGAAATGTTAAGGCTCTAGTTCAACCTATCATTTTCCGAGTCGTTACATTATCCCCCACTTAGGAACATTCTTCCTCGAATGACACTTTAAACACAGTAAGGGAAAACGACTCGAGAGTAGCAGCCCAAAAATCATGACACATCAATATATATGCATAATAATAGGAGGAAATATCAACTCCACATCAATAAGCTCAATACATATTCAAGAAAGTAGGAACTACATCTACAAACTCATTATGCTTCCAAGCAACCACATTTCTCATTTCGTTGGAGGAATTTCATTCTCCAACTCACATCATGCTCATTAGAACATAATTAAGCACATTTGAGCAATTTTCTCATAAAATCACATTATGCATCTTTTCAATAAAGCACATTTAGACATTTTCAACATTTAACCTCATGAAGCATATAAGCAACTCAAACAAAATGCATATCAACATGAGGAACAATAAATCATGAAAACTCATTTTCTCAACTAAACAAGAATCCAATTAGGACAAGCATAAAATCAGGAGAACATGAAAACACAATGTCAGACATGACTCCAAAAACATGAAACAAGCCAAAAAGGAACTCTTCGTTTTAGTCTTGAATAGGCACATAAAGGAAGAGGTAAGGATATCGGAACTCTCAACAACCTTACTACTCCTCATACTATCCTCCACTTAGGAATAAACCCAACTAAGGTCAACATGAACACCACAAGGGAACCTTAATCAAGACATCCAGAACTTACACAAAACCATCAACATACTGATACTTTTAAACTAGGAAGGTCCTCACTAAGCAACTCTTGCTCACAGTCGACCTTACCACATCACTCAAGGTCTCATATAAGTCTACCACACCGGGTCGAAACTCTTCAAACTCACTACACCTCTTAAGGTGAGAACATCAATCAAGCCTAACTCATGAACATCAAGGACACTCAAAGACCTTACCATCTAGGCACATTATCCCCCACTTGGGAGTAAGCCTATACCAACTCTACTAAACATCACTACTTTCAATTCTTTCATCATACCTGAAAACTAATCATAACCTTCTACCAACATCACACATAACCATAAAGAAACCCATTCACACTAAAGTCAACATCACAATCTTCCATCTCATATCTATCAAGTCACATAGCCATAGTTGGCATCACAACCAACCTTTCTCCCTCACACTTTCTAACACACTCCTTTCAGGTGGTCACACACTAAAGACCATCGTATAAGGAGCAAGAGAGAGACATTATAGAGGTAAACTCAATGGCACGACTTGAAGACTGAAGAAGTGAAACTTTCTTAACACCCAATAGACTCCTATTCATAATGTGGTGCACTTCACATTATGAACAAAACTCTACTAGATGTGATTTGAGAAACCCTAAGACCATTCCAAAATCATGTGCTCTAATACCATGTTTGTCATGAACCGAGAGCACCCCTGAGTCGTAACACAACGTACTCGACCCCGCAGGGGTATTATACAAGCCTCATAGCTCATTTATTGCATAAGATACTTAAAAATAGAGAAGAATTAAAAACATTCCTTTACAATATAAGACATTTTATTAAAAATCAAGCGGAAGACTTTTTAGACTTTGTACAATATGACTCAAACCATCTAATACTTTGAATACAACATTAGGACTTAGCCCATACAAAGCTTTAACAAAAACTAAAGACATAAAAGGAACATGATGGGTTTTGTCCTCGAAACTATGAGGACTCAACAAGTCTACATCTTCAAGCACCTTAGAAACCTATCCCTCAAGCTTTGAACACCAATATCTCTAAAGCCTACACTTTGGTAAAAAGAGAAAAGAATGGGGTTAGCACATTAGATGTACTAAGTATGATGACCATGCAAAAATATTCTTAAAAAGGGTCATTTGATTGAAAACCATGCTTTTATGCCATTTTTGTAAAACTTCATGAACATTGATACAAGAGGCATAATATAAGTCACAACCAACATACAAAGTCACATAAAGCACATTTAGTCAAAATCACATATATAACCCTTTACCTTCACCTTGAGTCTTCACCTCAGGTAACCCTCAAGCTATACCTTGTGCAATGTATGGATAGCATCCCATACCACCGCCCACACTAAGGTACCACCTTAAGGTCACCAAAAGTGAACTTACCATTCATCCTTTTCACCTTTACAAAATAGAGCATATAAGACACATAAACATCACA
Organism: Solanum tuberosum; assembly: GCF_000226075.1. Taxonomy (NCBI): domain Eukaryota; kingdom Viridiplantae; phylum Streptophyta; class Magnoliopsida; order Solanales; family Solanaceae; genus Solanum; species Solanum tuberosum. Next base: position 677,389 of record NW_006238933.1, on the reverse strand, counting down.
TGAATCACATCATCACATTAAGACCATCATGTAAGACAACTTTAAGTCATACCTGTGTAATGTACAAGTAACATCCCATACTACTACTCACAATATGTATCCTTTGAAGTCTCCATAGACAATGCACATTCATATACAATGGACATGATAAGGGAGTAACTCATGATACAATTTAAGTATAGCATTCATCATTACTTGTAAGAATATAAGAGTCAACATTCTTCATTAACTTCATTAGGACACATTCATGCATTTAGTGGACTTGCACACATTAGTCATTAAGACTTAGGGAATTCACTATAGCACCTTCAAAGCCTATTCGTGCCATGTGTCGATAGCATCCCATACTACTACCTACATGTTGTAAAACCTATCAAGTAACTAGAGTGCACATCCCACCTGATGGGAATAGGCATTAACCGACAAAGACCATGAAAGCTAGACATGGAATCCGGTGTCATAAACCTTACACTGTGGAAGGTGTTATATTTGACAAGGGTAGAACTAAAACACATCCTATGTTGGCATATAGTTTATGGGATATCCAAAGATGTTCATTGGACTCTAGCCTCTTCATTGGGAAGAGCCATCATCGTAACCATATCCACTCGGTGCTTAGCCTTAGTTTCCACAGAGTAGTTTCATTCACATTAGTGTACTAGAGAGGGCCACCAACATTAGGCCAATTGATCCTAAGTACTTTTACCAAGAAGGGCCACCACTAATAGGTCTACCGTTCAAGGTACATTAAGGATAGTTCATTGATCTTCCTAGTGACATCTACCACTATTAGGTCTACCGTCTCTAGTTTCATCATTTCACACAAGAAAGAGGCCACCATTATTAGGTCTACCGCTTCAAGGTTTCACATTCACATAGGGTTCTAGACTCACTATGAAGGGCCACCAACTTTAGGTCTACCAATTAAAGTCATAGTCTAAAATACCTCATTAGTCATTTATAGAAAGGCTACCAAAATTAGGTCTACCAATCAAGACATTCATTCACTCATTAATGAAGACGCTACCAACATTAGGTCTACAAATTCAAGACATTAAGACATCAAGTCAAGATACATTCATTACTCAAGAGAAGGATGTGTAAGCCTACCAAGTCAAGAGATCACATTCAATCATAGCTTTCATTTATCAAGAAGAGGGCACCTAAGTCTACCAAGTCAACATAAGACATTAAAACATAGAAACCCTTTACATTCTACTATCAACATTCATAAGTGTTTAGTGAGAATACACTTTCAATCACAACACATTCACATTCCATATAAGATCATCATTCTACCATTGAAACCACAAGTGTAACCTTTATATCAAAATCATATACACAACATCATGACAATACTTCAATTCCTCTTATATTGCCTTCAAGGCCATGATCACAATGTATACATAAGTAACCACCTCCACCTTTCAAGTGGATCAATATACAAAGTAACTAGACACCTCCACCTTTCAAGTGGATCAACAATTCAAGAACATTTCTACTTTACATGAGTATTAGGTCACAACTTACCCTTTCCAAAGCCATGAATTACAATTTCTCAATCCTCCAACTATACACCATAGATAGGCATAAATAACAATAGAATTCAATCTAAGCATAATTCCATCAACATTCATTCATAATCATAAATCCCACTTCATAAACCAAATTTAGGAATTTAGAGAAATCATGGGTTTATACAGTTTTTCATCTTAAAACATCAATTAAATATCAATGTAATCATACTTTATAATTTGAAATCTTTTGATGCAAGAACACATGAGTTTGAGTGAAATCTAGGTTTTTTTGGTGGAACTTGAAAACCTTGAAAACATCTTTGAAATTGACTGTAGGGTGAAAATTGACCCTAGATGAAGGATCACCATACCTTTACTAAGATTCCCCAAGAAATTTGATGAAGAAACACCTTGAATCCAAAACCCTAGCTCCCTCTTCTTCTTCTTCTTGAGAGAGAAATATTTGAGAGGAGGTGGGTTTCTTTTTTATTCTATTTGGAGCGACTTAAGTGAAAGGATTTAGGTTTAAAAAGGGTCTTATAGTTGCTAGGAAAGGAATAGAATAATAAGGATTTAACTTTGGAAAAAGACCAAGGACCCTTAAAGTTGTAACTTAAAAGTTTGCACCAAATCCATCTAACCTCGCCCTTTGCACCCCTTGGCTCGCCAAGGGCACTAGGCGACTCGCCTAATGGCCCTTGGCTCTCCCATTTTTCCAGCCTGACCGTTCTTCACTATTTCGGGCGTAACTTTTTACTCTGAGGTCAAAATTGGGCAAACTCGGTGGTGTTGAAAAGAGGACTCTGAGACCATTAAAATTACAACTTAAAATTTCACATCCTTCACCACTTACCTTTCCCATTTGCCCCTCTTGGCTCGCCAAGGGCACTAGGCTACTAGCCAAGTGCACCCTTGGCTCGCCCAATTTTCCAGTGAGCTCCCAAAATGGGCAGTCCACTAGGCGATCAAGAGGGGTCAATGGGCGGCACGCCAAGTTGGTTGGCGAGCTTGGACTTATCTCTTCCTTTGGTCCAGCATCTTGGGCAAATGGGCCAGCCACTAGGCGATCACAAAGGCACAAGGGCGATTAAACAGCCCCATTGCCAAACAGCCCTTCAAGGAACATGGCTTCCTTTACCCTATCTTGCTAGTCTAGGCCCCTTGCTTGCACCCTAGGCTTCTACCTTACTCCACCTAGGTTCTAAAACAGCATAGGCAACAACCTAAAGTCACACTAACCCAAACGTTAAGGCTCTAGTTCAACCTATCATTTTCCGAGTCGTTACATTATCCCTCACTTAGGAACATTCGTCCTTGATTGACACTTTAAACACATTAAGAGAAAATGACTCGAAACTAGCAGCCCAAAATTCATGACACATCAATATATATGCATAATCATAGGAGGAAACATCGACTCCACATCAATAAGTTCAATGGATATACAAGAAAGTAGGAACTACATCTACAAACTCATTATGCTTCAAAGCAACAACATTTCTCATTTCTTTGGAGGAACTTCCTTCTCCAACTCACAACATGCTTATTACAACATCATTAAGCACATTTGAGCAATTTTCTCATAAAAGTACGTTATGCATCTTTTCAATAAAGCACATTTAGGCATGTTCAACAATTAACCTCATGAAGCATATAAGCAACTCAAACTAATTGCATATCAACATGAGGAACAATAAATCATGAAAACTGATTTTCTCAACTAAACAAGAATACAACTAGGACAAACATAAAATAAGGAGAACATGAAAACACAATGTCACACATGACTCCAAAAACATGAAACAATCCAAAAAGGAACTCTTCGTCTTAGGCTTGAATGGGCACATAAAGGAAGAGGTAAAGATATCAGAAATCTCAACAACCTTACTACTCCTCATACTATTCCCCACTTAGGAGTAAACCCAACTAAGGTCAACATGAACACCACAAGGGGACCTTAATCAAGACATCCACAACTTACAAGAAACCATCGACATACTTGTACTTTTAAACTATCAAGGTCCTCATTAAGCAACTCTTGCTCACAATCGACCTTACCGCATCACTCAAGGTCTCATATGAGTCGACCACACTGGTTCTAAACTCCTCAAACTCACTACACCTCTTAAGGTGAGAACATCAATCAAGCATAACTCATGAACATCAAGGACACTCAAAGACCTTACCATCTAGGCACATTATCCCCCACTTGGGAGTAAGCCTATACCAACTCTTCTAAGCTTCATTTCTTTCAATTCTCTCAACATACCTTAAAACTCATCATAACCTTCTACCAACATCACACATAACCATAAAGCAACCCATTCACACTAAAGTCAACATCACAATCTTCCATCTCATATCTATCAAGTCACATAGCCATATTTGGCATCACAACCAACCTTTCTCCCTCACACTTTCTAACACATTCCTTTCAAGTGGTCACAAACTAATGACCATCGGATAAGGACCAAGAGAGAGACATTATAGAGGTAAACTCTACGGCAAGACTTGAAGAATGAAGAAGTGAAACATTCTTAACACCCAATAGCCTTCTATTCATAATGTGGCGCGCTTCACATTTTTAACAAGACTCTACTAGATGTGGTTTGAGACACCCTAAGACTATCCCAAAATCTTGTGCTCTGATACAATGTTTGTCACGACCTGAGATCACCCCCTAGTCGTAACAGGGCATACTCGACCCCGAAGGGGTCTCATACAAGCCTCATAACTCATTCATTGCATAAGATACTTAAAAATAGAGAAGAATTAAAAACTTTCCTTTACAATCGAAGGCATGTTATTAAAAATCAATCGGAAGACTTTCTAGACTTTGTAAACTATGTCTCAAACCATCTAATACTTTGAATACAACATTGGGACTTGGCCCATACAAAACTTTAACATAAACTAAAGACATAAAAAAGAACATGATGGGTTTTGTCTTCGAAACTATGAGGACTCACCAAGTCTTCATCTTCAAGCACCTTAGAAACCTATCCTTCAAGCATAGAACACCAGCATCTCCAAAGCCTACACTTTGGTAAAAAGGAAAAAGAATGGGGTTAGCACATTAGATGTACTAAGTATGATGACCATGCAAAAACATGCTTAAAAAGGGACATTTGATTAAAAGCCACGCTTTTATGCCATTTTTGTAAAACTTTATGAACATTGATACAAGAGGCATAATATAAGTCACAACCAACATACAATGTCACATAATTCACATTTAGTCAAAATCACATATATAATCCTTTACCTTCACCTTGAGCCTTCACCTCAAGTAACGCTCAACCTATACATTGTGTAATGTATGGATACCGTCCCATACCACCACCCACAATAGGATACCACCTTAAGGTCACCAAAAGTGAACTTACCATTCATTTTTCTCACCTATACACAATAGAGCATATAAGACACATAAATAAAAGATGAATCGCATCATCACATTAAGACCATCATCTAAGACAACTCTAAGTCATACTTGTGCAATGTACAAGTAGCATCCCATACTACTACTCACACTAAGTATTCCTTTGAAGTCACCATAGACAAGGCACACTCATATACAATAGACATTATAAGGAAGTAACTCATAATACAATCCAAGTATAGCATGCATCATTACCTTTAAGCATATAAGAGTCAATATTCTTCATTAACTTCATTAGGACACATTCATGCATTTAGAGGACTTTCACACATTAGTCATTCAGACTTAGGGAGCTCACTATAGCACCTTCAGAGCCTACTCGTGCCATGTGTAAATAGCATCCCATACTCTTACCTACATGTTGTACAACCTATCAAGTAACTAGAGTGCACATCCCACCTGATGGGAATCAGAATTAACCGACATAGACCATGCAAGCTAGACATGGAATCCGTTGTCATAAACCCTACATTGTAGAAGGTGTTCTACTTGCCAAGGGTAGAACTAAAACACATCCTATGTTGGCACATAGTTTATGGGATATCCAAAGTTGTTTATTGGACTCTAGCCTTTTCATTGGGAATAGCCACCATCTTAACCATATCCACTCAGTCCTTAGACTTAGTTCCCATAGAGTAGTTTCATTCACATTAGTGTACTAGAGAGGGCCACCAACATTAGGCCTACCGACCCTAAGTACTTTTACCAAGAAGCGCCACCACTAATAGGTCTACTGTTCAAGGTACATTAAGGAAAGCTCATTGATCTTCCTAGAGAGATCCACCACGATTAGGTCTACCATCTCTAGGTTCATCATTGCACACAAAAAAGGAGTCCATCACTATTAGGTCTACCGTTTCAAGGTTTCACATTCACATAGGGTTCTAGACTCACTATGAAGGGCCACCAACTTTAGGTCTACCAATTAAAGTCATAGTCTAAAATACCTTATTAGTCATTTATAGAAAGGCTACCAAAATTAGGTCTACCAATCAAGACATTCATTCACTCATTAATGAAGACGCTACCAACATTAGGTCTACCAATTCAAGACATTAAGACATCAAGTCAAGACACATTCATTACTCAAGAAAAGGATACCTAAGCCTACCAAGTCAAGAGATCACATTCAATCATATCTTTCATATATCAAGAAGAGGGCACCTAAGTCTACCACGTCAATATAAGACATTACAATATAGAAACCATTCACATGCTACTATCAACATTCATAAGTGTTTAGTGAGAATACACTTTCAATCACAACACATTCACATTCCATATAAGATCATAATTTTACCATTGAAACCACAAGTTTAACCTTTACATCACAATCATATACACAACATCATGACAATACTTCAATTCCTCATATATTGCCTTTAAGGCCATGATCACAATGTACACATAAGTAACCACCTCCACCTTTCAAGTGGATCAACAAATTCCAGAACAGTTCTACTTTACATGAGAATTAGGTTACAACTTACCCTTTCCGAAGCCATGAATTACAATTCCTCAATCCTCCAACAATACACCATAGATAGGCATAAATAACAATAGAATTCATTAATATAATTCAATCTAAGCATAATTCCATCAACATTCATTCATAATCAAAAAACCCACTTCATAAGCCAAATTTAGGAATTTAGAGAAATCATGGGTTCATACAGTTTCTCATCTTAAAACATCAATTAAACATCAATGTAATCCTACTTTATCATTTGAAATCCTTTGATGCAAGAACCCATGAGTTTGAGTGAAATCTAGATTGTTTTGGTGGAACTTGAAAACCTTGAAAACATCTTTGAAATTGACTCTAGGGTGAAAACTAACCCTAGATGAAGGATCACCATACCTTTACTAAGATTCCTCAAGAAATTTATGAAGAAATTCCTTGAATCCAAAACCCTAGCTCCCTTCTTCTTCTTCTTCTTCTTCTTCTTCTTCTTTGGGAACTTCTAGAGAGAGAAATATTTGAGAGGAAGTGGGTTTCTTTTTTATTCTATTTGGATTGACTTAAGTGAAAGGATTTAGTTCTAAAAAAGGTCTTATAGTTTCTAGGAAAGGAATAGAATAATGAGGACTTAACTTTGGAAAAGGACCAAGGACCCTTAAAGTTGTAACTTAAAAGTTTGCACCAAACCCGTCTAAGCTCTCCCTTTGTACCCTTTGGCTCGCCAAGGGCACTAGGCGAATCACCTAATGGCCCTTGGCTCTCCCATTTTTGCAGCCTGACAGTGCTTCACTATTTCGAGCATAACTTTTTACTCTGAGGTCGGAATTGGGCAAACTCGCTGGCGTTGGAAAGATGAAACAAAGACCTTTAAAGTTCCAAATTAAAATTTCACCTAATTCACGACTTACCTTGTCCATTTTCCCCTCTTGGATCGCCAAGGGCACTAGGTGACTCGCCAAGTGCACCCTTGGCTCGCCCAATTTTCCAGTGAACTCCCAAATTGGGCAGTCCACTAGGCGATGAAGAGGGGTCAATGGGCGGCATGCCAAGATGGTTGGCGAGGTTGGACTTAGCTTGCCCTTTGGTCCAGCATATTGGCCAATTGGAGCAGCCACTAGGCGATCAGAAGGGCACGAAGGCGATCAAACATCCCCATCGCCAAACAACCCTTCAAGGAACAAGGCTTGCTTCACCCTATCTTTCAAGTCTAGAACCCTTGTTTTCACCCTAGGCTTCTACCTTGATCCATCTAGGTTCTAAAACAGCATAGGCAACAACCTAAAGTCACAGTAACCCAAACGTTAAGGCTCTAGTTCAACCTATCATTTTTTGAGTCACTACAGAAAAGGTCCTAGGATGTCTGACATGTTCATGAGTGTGAAGCGTACCACATTTAAGATTATGAGACTACCAAATTTTTAGGAAACTTCATTGCTTTCATTAATCCAAAGTTGTGCCATAGAGTCTATCTCTATAAAGATTCTTCTCCTAAACCTTGCTCGATTCTTTTCGGGATATGCCCCCTCGAAGAGCTTACATGAGAAGGAATATGAGTGAGATCGTGGACCCCAAAGTTTCTTAAGTTCTGGTCGATCCTTTGGTTGATCAAGTACTCATGCTGAGTTATGAGCCTCTTTCTGAGTGTTGGCTCAAGCTATGACAACCCAAGCTAATAGAGAAGTCGTTGCTCCCATGAACGCAAATGTGGGTAAGGCGACAATAATGATAAGATACTTCACTAGGATAAATCCTTTGGACTTCCATGGTTCCAAGGTTGATGAGGATCCTCAAGAGTTCATTGATGAGGTATATAAAATAGTGTGAATTATGGGATTGTTTATGGTGGAGAACGCGAGAATATTTGCTCATCAACTCAAGGGTGTTGCTCAAGTTTGGTTCAACCAATTGAAGGAAGAGAGGGCGCTTGATGTGTGTCCTCTTGAAATGAGAGAAACAAAAGTGCTTGAGTCCATTAACCTCCGACAAGGAAATATGAGTATGGAAGAGTATTCTTTGAATTTTACTCAATTGGCTAAGTGTGCTCCAACTATGGTTGCCGACTCTAGGGCAAGGATGAGTAAGTTTGTGTCGGGTGTTTTCGATTTGGTTGTCAAAGAATGTCGCACCACTATGTTGATTAAAGAGATGTATATATCCCATTTGATAATACATTCCCAACAAATTGAAGAGGAAAAACTTAAGGAAAGGGCAAGAGAGTCCAGGAGGGAAAGGACCGGTGGTGGTGACTTTTCTCATTCTGGGTCCGGTGGACATGAGCGTCCTCAATTCTAGAAAAGGTTTTCTGGTCAAGGTTCTTCCAATGATTTTACATCTAAGTTCAACAAAGATAAGGTGTCTAACTCTAAACCTTAAGGACGTAATGGTAGTGGATCTTCAATAACTACTTGCTCTAGGTGTGGCAAGAAGCATGGGGACAAATGTTTGGCAGGTACAAATGGTTGCTTTAATTGTGGAATTTCAGCATTAAATTCATTCTAGAAAGTTGAAGGTTTGATGTTCTTGAATTGTGTTCTTGAAATTAGCTTTAGTTCTCGAGTCTAGATGAGATTAATGAGTTCTTCGGGAAATTGTGTCGATTCTAGAGTTGTGTTTGATAAGATTTTTGTGTACATATACTAGGTATCTGAATCTACAGAGAAATTTAGAAAAATAATCAAATTTAGGCGAATTGGGGTTAGAAAATGAAGAAGCAAAAAGTCAGGTGAAACTGGAAATCCAGTCCGCGTCGCGGACCTGCCTTTCCTTTTTACAGAATTCATCTCCGCGTCGTGGAGAGGTCACGGACCTCTCTGCCTCAAAATTTATTTCGCGACCAAATATTAAAATGCATCTCCGCGTTACGGACTTGCTTCCAGACAGTGATTTCTTGATAGTTTCTCATGTTTAACTATCTAAAAACACTCCTAAATATCACGAGATCTTTCCTATCACAAATTACAACCTTGAATTCATAAATCAAATTCAAGGTAGAGTTGAGAATCAAGTTTTGAGAGTTCTTTCGAACATTTTTTGAAAAAGCCCCTTTGTGTCTTTTATAGAAGTCTTCTACAATTTCTAACAACTTGTTTCAAGACTCGAGCAAGTGAGCATGAGAGTGAGGAGATTGTATTCATGAGTCTACTTTATCATCATGAGATCCTTCATATCATGAACCATAACTACTTGAATTCATAATTACACATTCAAAAGAAGAGTTAAGAGTAGAGTTCAAGAAAGTCTTTGAGTTCAATTGTGAATCCTTTGAGATCAACTATCAATTTGAGCTTAGTTTTGAGGAAGTAAGTATGAGAATGAGAAGAGTTGTATACATGAGTTTCATATCGTTATGTAGACCCTTGAGTCGAGTCGTTCATGCCCATAAATTCCATATGAACTCCATAAGTTGAAGAATCTTTGAGAGGTAAGTCTTGAGTATTGAGTTCCTAACCTTTTTTAGATTATATTCCTAATCATGAGAGTATTACACGTTACCCATGAAGTCCTTGAGTTGAGTAGTTCATGCCCATAATTCTGCATGAACCCTATAAGTTGAGCAGTCTAGAGATGAGAAGTATCTTTGAGTCCCTGAGTTGAGTAGTTCATGGCCATAATTTTGCATGAACCCTATGAGTTGAGTATTCTTAAAATAAGTAGTATCATTGAAGTTCTTGAATTCTGAGTTATTGAGTTCTGAGTATTAAGTTCTACGTATGGTTATTAAAAAACATTGAATTGAGTGGTTCACGTCCATAATTTGGCATGAATCTTATTTTGAGAAGTCTTTTAGAAAATTTTCTAAACTTGTTTTAAGACTTGAGCACTTGAGTTGAGAAAGAGTAGAGTCGAGTTCATTTTCTTTAAAATGATATATGGGAACTAAGTATTCCCAAGAGTAAATGTTTTCACATTTAAAAGATAAGGAAACTGAGATTTCCCAAAAAAGTTTTGAGTAGTTTGAGTAACATCTCTTTTTAAAGAAAGATTTTGAGTAATAATCTCAAACCACAGAAAGCGTTATGTTTTTAAACATATGAGCTGAGTATATTTTGGGAGTAGTATTGAGCACCGATATGGGGACGAGTTGAGATAACTCAAAGTCTTTATAAACCATGTAGCCAACATCGATAGAAAATGTTATACTTTTTAGATGATTCCTTAATGCCTTTTAGCATAGATAGTGGATCAACTTAGTTGAGGCGTTCTATATCCTGGTAAGTTATAGGACAGTTCTAGCAGCGTGGGCGAGACGTTGTATCATCACATAGCTCATAGTGATGGTTAACGATTAGAGAAACTCCCACAAAGTTTTATAATATTTCATTATATACAAATTGGGTTGTTATTGTGTTCTTCAATACATTTAGTTGTTATCTACTATTTTAAAATCTTTCCATATATTGCATCTCTTATTGTCTCTTTGTCCTTGGGTATCTTGAGTTGAAATGTGTTTTATTGAGTCGAGTACTTTATTGTTGAGTTGAGTCCTACTTCACTGAGTGAAGAACCTTATTTCCGAGTTGGGTATCTTACCCTTGAGTACTTCTGAGTTGAGTAAGTTTGAGTAGTTTTGAGTATCCTTGTGTATTCCTTGAGTTGAGCTGAACTATGTTTCTCTGAATTGAGTTGAGTTGAGAAGAGGTAAGTATGTTTCCTTTTTATCAAGTTCAAGCTTATGTTATGCTTTAGAATTCCCCTTGCATGCTCGTACATTCCATGTACTAAGCCATTTGGCCTGCATCGTTTCATGATGCAGATACAGGTATTCAGGATCATCAATAGGCGCTTCGTTGATAGTGCATGCATTTCGAGTTAGCTATGATGAGCCTCCTTGCTTCCGGAGGGTTCCACTTTTACTTTCAGTTATATTAGTTGTTAGGATGTCGCGAGTCTTGTACCGACTTTCATCTTTGTCGGTTAGAGGCTTCATAGATAGACAATAGAGTTTGAGAAGTTTGTTTCATTTATCTTGTTAAATGTTTTAAAAACTTGAGTTGCATATTTTTGGCTAGTTGAATATTTTATTATATTCTAAGTTATTCATTTTGAGACATTTTGAGACATTTTGAGAAAATCTTCGCATTGTAATTCAGTTTTTGAGCTTTGTATGCTTGAGTTAGTCTTCCGCTTGTAGTCAGCCAGGATGAGGGTTCGCTTGGGGACCAGTAATGGTTCTCGAGTGCCGGTCACGTTCAGGGTGTAGGCTCGGGTCGTGATAAACTTGGTATGAGGGCACAAAGTTCAAGTGACTTAGGGTGTTTATGAAGCCATGTCAAGTAGGATCTTATTTGTGGTTGTGAGGCCCCACTTCTATAAATAAGTGACGATAGACATTTAGGAAAAGTTTCCTTTCTTTTATACTCTTAATCGTGCAATAGAGCTAAGTCATATAGATTTATTCATACTCATGCGTTTCTCAGATTCATTCGACTACCCCTCATACTAGAGGTGGTTGAAAAGCAAAGTCTGTCTTTTATCGATGAGTTGTTCTTCGCAAGAATCTTGAGGACGTCATGTGACTCCAGAGGGGCTTGAGAAAAGCCTATGAGTGAGTAAGTGTTCAGTTTCAGAGGAATGCACCCATATTCATATGAATCGTGCGTTTGAGCTAAAAGCGATTTGTACTCTCTTCCATAAGCCTTGTTTCAGTTGAGATCCTTATGAGGTGGTATGTTGAGAGCTCGGGTAATATTTTCACCCTAAAAGGTAGCATGAGTTACGAGATCTTGAGCAGTAGTAATGAAAGAGCCCAGAGTTAGAGAAAAGTATGCAGTGATTTAGTGATCTAAAAAAGGGAGAGAGTCTTTTGAAGAGCTATGTTACTATAGTCATGCACCTAGTAAGTTACTAATGAAGGGTTTTCCTTTATGGGTAGACTAAGAAGTGATGAGTTGTGAATATTTCATCATAGGAGGTAGAGTGTGTTGTAGCTAGGAAGGAGTTGTGGTGAAGTGTCATTTTGTAGGTAATGACCAAGTGTAAGTGTTGAATAGAAGAGCAAAATTATTCATAAATTGATAGACCTAAGCTAGGCTTACGATTTGAGTGAGAAGGTCATGATGTTAAGAAGGTTATAGAACTGATCAAGTAAAGATGTATAGCATAGTAGGCAAGTAATCGTATTGATATTCGGGTTTAGTAATAAACATTAAGCTTCAATTTGTGATGAGTGTCATGATTCAAAGAATGGAAACATGAGGGTGATGATGTTAGTCTTGAGATTTGATCTGTTAGACTAGACTTGACATAGAGTAGGTGAGGAATTAAGATGTTAGCTCCAATGAATGTGAGTAGTACCAGTGAAAGATCCTAACATTTAGATAAGGGCAGTGAAGTGTGGCTAAGTCACAAGAGTAACAAGAGAATTAATTGGTGTACCGAAAGGGTATGTAATCAGAAGAGGTTAAGAGAAATACCTTAGAAAAAAGTCTTAGTACCTGCTTATTGAGAGTTCGGTAGTAATGTGATAAACTTCTCCCTAGTGTTAGAGTAAAAGAGGATGTAGACCAGTTAGAGATAATGGAATAGGTCTATAGCTTTCAAGTGTCAGCTTTAGACCTAAGGGGGAGATGACAAGATGAGAAATCAAGTTAAGTGTTTGATAGTAAGATAGTAATGAGTTCTAGAGAGTATGGAAGATATCTTTTCAGAGGTCCTTTTAGTAATGGAGTGAAGAGAAAGAGGAGGATGAGGTTTTGCTATGAGAAATAGCTAAATGAGAGCCCTTAGTTGGCTCTGAGTAGTGATGTGGGAAATTCTAGTTGGTATGGAAGATATGATAAGAGAATGAGAACTTCTTAAGGAGTTGGTTAGTAGGAGTCCATGGAGTTATTAGAGTACTAAGCTTGAATGTGGGGGTAAAGAGTAATAGTCTGAGGGTGAGATTCCCTATATAGAAGTATAGAACCCGAACCTAAGGATTTGGGTTAAGCTCGAATATAGTAAGAGCGTACCATTAGACTCAGACCTTAGTAAGAAAAACCCCATTCCATACCCAGTCCAATCGTCATTCGAGGACGAATGATCCCAAAGGGGAGATATTGTAACACCCCAGAAAAATTTCGAGCTAAGACTTGAACCATCATTCGTAGTGAGTAAGTTTTTATCAAGGAATTCAAATTTTTTCCTAAGTTTTAAGGTCACTAGATGTAGCACCTTGTGTTCCAAAAAGAACTAGAGAGAATTCATTGAAGTCATTCCTAAGTTCTTCAATGATTTGGGTCATATTCAAAAGACCATAACTCTCAGTACAGGATGAGTTAGGTGGTCTACAAGATATATAATGAAAGGTCTTTGAATTATCTTTCCAACGTCACCGAATTTGCTAAGTTTCGAGATCGGATGAGTAAGATATGCCCTTTTGAATTCAAGCTGTCCAGTTATGGAAAGTTACCCGAAAATAGTGAGGGGTATTTTGGTCTTTCGCTTAATCAGATTTAATTCATTTTTAGTAAGTTTTTAGTGGTCTAATCCTATTATTTTCAGTTTTATAATCCTATTATAAACCTAGGGTTTTAGTTGAGAGTTCAAGAAAAGAAAAGAAGAGGAAAAAGGGAGAAAAGAGGAAAGGATCAAGTCGTTCGTCGAGGTTCTTGAATTTTGTTGCAGATTTTTGCCATGAATTTGATCCCTAAGAGATATGTAAGCTTCCATAGTGTTGGATTATTTCACCCACACGCCAATCATGTTAATTTCAACATTAAATTCATTCTAGAAAGTTGAAGGTTTGATGTTCTTGAATTGTGTTCTTGAAATTGGCTTTCGTTCTTGAGTCTAGATGAGATTGATGAGTTCTTGAGGAAATCGTGTCAATTTTAGAGTTTTGTTTGATTATATTCTTGTGTACATATACTGGGTATCTAAATCTAAAGAGAAATTGAGAAAAAGAATCGAATTTAGGCGAATTGGGGTTAGAAAATGAAAAATGAAAAAGTCTGGCGAAACTGGCAACCCAGTCCGCATCACGGACCTGCCAACCCAGTCCGCATCACGGACCTGCCTCCCCTTTTTACAAATTTCTTCTCCACAACGCGGAGAGGTCGCGGACCCCTCTGCCTCAAAAGTTATTTCATGACCAAATATTAAAATGCATTTCCACGTCGCGGACCTGCTTCCATACAGTGATTTCTTGATCGTTCCTCATGTTTAACTATCTAAAAACACTCCTAAACATCATGAGATCTTTCCCATCACAAATCACAACCTTGAATTCATAAATCAAATTCAAGGTAGAGTTGAGAGTTAAGTTTTGAGAGTTCTTTTGAACATTTTTTGAGAAAGTCCCTTTGAGTCTTTTTTAGGAGTCTTCTACAATTTCTAATAACTTGTTTCAAGACTCGAACAAATGAGTATGAGAGTGAGGAGAATGGATTCATGAGTCTACTTTAGCATCACGAGATCCTTCATATCATGAACCATAACTCTTGAATTCATAATTCACATTCAAGACAGAGTTAAGAGTAGAGTTCAAGAAAGTCTTTGAGTTCAATTGTAAATCCTTTGAGATCAACTATTGATTTGAGCTCAGTTTTGAGGAACTAAGTATGAGAATGAGATGACTCGTATACATGAGTTCCATATCGTTATGTAGATCCTTGAGTCAAGTCTTTCATGCCCATAAATTCCGCATGAACTCTATAAGTTGAAGTAACTTTGAGAGGAGTAGTATTTTCAAGTTCTAAGTCTTGAGTATTGAGTTCCTAACCTTTTTTAGATTATATTCCTAATCATGGGACTATTACACGTTACCCATGAAGTCCTTGAGTTGAGTAGTTCATGCCCATAATTCCGCATGAACCCTATAAGTTGAGCAGTCAGGATATGAGAAGTATCTTTGAGTCCTTGAGTTGAGTAGTTCATGCCCATAATTCCGCATGAACCCTATGAGTTGAGCATTCTTGAAATAAGTAGTATCATTGAAGTTCTTGAGTTCCAAGTATTAAGTTCTATGTATGGTTATTGAAAACTTGAATTGAGTCGTTCACGTCCATAATTCGGCATGAACCTTATTTTGAGAAGTATTTTACAATTTTTTCTAAACTTGTTTTTAGACTTGAGCACTTGAGTTGAGAAAAAGTTGAGTCTAGTTCATTTTCTTTAAAATGATAAATGGGAACTAAGTATTCCCAAGAGTAAATGTTTTCACATTTAAAAGAGAAGGAAACTGAGATTTCCCAAAAGAGTTTTGAGCAGTTTGAGTAACATCTCTTTTTAGAGAAAGAGTTTGAGTAATTATCTCAAACCCCAGAAAGAGTTATGTTTTTAAACATATAAGATGAGTATATTTTGGGAGTAGTATTGAGCACCGATATAAGGACGAGTTCAGATAACTTACCCAACGTTGGTAGAAAGGCTTATACTTTTTAGATGATTCCTTAATGCTTTTTAGCATAGACTAGTGGATCCACTTAGTTGAGGCATTCTATATCCCGACAAGTTATAGGACAGTTCTAGCACCGTGGGCGAGATGTTGTATCATCACATTGCTCATAGTGATGGTTGTCGGTTAGAGAAATTCCCACATAGTTATAATATATTTCATTATATACAAATTGAGTTGTTTTTGTGTTATTCAATACATTGAGTTGCTATCTACTGTTTTAAAAGATTTCCTTATATTGTATCTTTTATTGTTGATTTGTCGTTGAGTATAACTGTGTTTCATTGAGTTGAGTACCTTATTGTTGAGTTGAGCCCATTTCACTGAGTTGAGAACCTTATTTATGAGTTGAGTATCTTACCCTTGATTACTTCTAAGTTGAGCAACTTTGAGTAGTTTTGAGTATCCTTGAGTATTCTTTGAGTTGAGTTGAACTATGTTTCTTTGAGTTGAGTTGAGTTGAGTGAGTTGAGAAGAGGTAAGTATGTTTCCCTTTTATCAAGTTCAAGCTTATGTTATGTTTTAGAATTCCCCTTACATGATCGTACATTCCATGTATTGAGTCTTTGGCCTGCATCGTTTCATGATGCAGATACAAGTATTCATAATCATCAACAGGTGCTTCGTTGATAGTGCATGCATTTCGAGTTAGCTATGGTGAGCCTCCTTGCTTCCGGAGGGTTCCACTTGTACTTTCAGTTATATCAGTTGTTAGGATATCGTGGGTCTTGTCCCGACTTCTATCTTTGTCAGTTAGAAACTTTATAATAGATAGTAGAGTTTGAGAAGTTTGTTTCATTTATCTTGTTAAATGTTTTAAAGACTTGAGTTTCCTATTCTTGGCTAGTTGAATATTGTATTATATTCTAATTTATTCATTTTGAGACATTTTGAGAAAATCTTTGCAATGTAATTCAGTTTTTAAGCTTTGTATGCTTGAGTCAGTCTTCCGCTTGTAGTCAGCCAGGATGAGGGTTCTCTTGGGGACCAATAATGGTTCTTGAGTGATGGTCACGTCCAGGGTGTAGGCTCGGGTCGTGACAGGTTAACAAAAGGCTTTTATCATGTTGTTGCTACAATTGAGTAATCTAAGGGCCTTTCTATTTATACTTTTGATAAATTAATGAGTTCACTCTCAGCCTATGAAGTTTAAATTTGTAGGTCTTTAGAAAAAGTGATGGAAAGCTTTTCAGATGAATGGTTTGTCTTCTTTTAAATAAAAATCAGAAGTTTCAAATTCTTGAGGATACAAAGGCGAAGGTAGTTTTATGGAAGAGGATGAACACAATTTGATGATGGGCACCGACAGTTCAAGAGCAATATTCAGTGTTGCTATTGAAGAAAAATGGGCACAAAGAAGTTGATTGTTGGACTAAACAGAAGGATGAACAACAGTAGGCCGATTTCACTAAGAAACAACATGAGGAGGGTAATCTGTTCATGAATCACTTTGCAGTAGATGTTGGCTTGGATGTTATATGGATTATTTATAGTGGTTGCTTCAACCATATTTTTGGGTATAAGGTTTTTATTTAATTAACTTGACGAATAAGAGAAGTCAGAAGTTTAAAATGCATTGAAAATTCAAGGAAAAGTTACAATCAATCTAAAAACTTCTCGTGGCAATGTAAAACTTTTTCATGATGAGCAGTACGTTCCTTGTCTGGTTCATAACATCTTGAGTGTTGGGAAATTGACGACTTGTGGATACTCTATTTTTTTTTTAAAGAAAATTCTTGTAATATTCAAGATAAAAAATTAGGACACAAAATTATTGTCATTCATACGACCCAAAATATAATGTTTCCTCTTCAAATTTTTGATGATTAAAGTTTTGCATTAGTTACCAAAGATTGTACGAAATCTAATTTATGGCATTTAAAGTATGTAACATTTGAATCTATGGCATTTAGTAATATGATTCTTGATTTGTATAGAATGAATGATCTTGAATTCTGTGAAGAATGTGTGTATGGGAACCAAAATAGAAATTTATTTTCTGTACGCAAGTCATGAAGATTTTCTATTTGTCTTGAACTGGTGCATGATGTTCTGTGCGGTCCTATGAGTGTTGAGTATTTAGGTAAAATTAAAATCTCTTTGTTATTTCCAAATGACAATTTTTGAATGAGTTGGTTTAATTTTTAAAGTTCAAATCTTAAACTTTTGAGACTTTCAGGAAATTCAAGGCATTTGTAGAGAAGCAAAGTGGATGTTATTTAAAATCTCTCTATTCAGATAAAAGTGGCAAATTTACTTCCAAAGAATTTGATGATTTTTGTGAATAAAATGATATTCATAGGGAGTTGACAACACCATGCACACCGAAGCAGAATAAAGTGGCCGAGCAAAAGAATCGAACAATAGTTTAAAAGACTTGAAGTGTGATGAAAGAAACAGGACTTCCTAAGAAGTTTTGGGTAGAAACAATTGCAACGACAGTGTATCGTTTCCATATCATACTAAAAAACAATCATGAATCAAACCGCATATCAAGCCTAGAGAGGCAGAAAGTCACGGGTAAGCCATCTAAATGTTTACGATTTTTAGCATATGCTTTGAATACTTTTCCTTTTCATCGCAAACTTGATGTGAAATCAGAAAAATATATTTTTATGGGTTATAGTCCTCAACCCAAAGCATATAAATTGTATAATCCAAATAGTGACAAAGTTATAATAAACAGTGATGTTAGGTTCAACAAGGCAGAAAACTGGGTTGAAATAATGAAAATACTTCAAGAACAACATGTTCTTTAGTTCCTCATGATGAACCCGAGTCACCTATTGCTGAACAATCGACACTAGTAATAGTTCAAATATCTTCAGCAAAGAGAAGTCTACTAAGAAAATCAACGAGGGATATAAAACTAAATCCCGAATACATTAATAATATGTATACTTCTTTTCAGTTTTCTCTTTTTATTTCAGATCCCATATATTATGGAGAAGAAACTGTAAATGAAGAGTGACAACAAGCAATGGAGAAGGAGATGAATGCCTTAAAAAAGAGTGAAACATAAGAATTGATCAACTTACCAGAGTGCAAGAATGTTATGGGCCTAAAGTAGTGTATCACACAAAGTATTATGTTGATCGATTCATTCAAAATTACAAAGCTAGACTTGTTGCAAAGAATATGCACAACAACAAGAAATTGATTTTGATGAAACATTATCTCCCGTAGCACGCTTTGAAATGGTGAGAACTCTCTTAGCTCATGCTGCTCAACTCTCTTAGCTCATGCTGCTCAACTCTCTTAGCAAGTTTATCAATTTAATGTCAATTTTTCTTCTGGAATGACGAATTGAAGGAAGAAGTTTATGTTGCTCAACCTGAAGATTTTGTCATGAGTGGATAAAATAGTA
The DNA here is from genome assembly GCF_000226075.1 of Solanum tuberosum. Taxonomy (NCBI): domain Eukaryota; kingdom Viridiplantae; phylum Streptophyta; class Magnoliopsida; order Solanales; family Solanaceae; genus Solanum; species Solanum tuberosum. The sequence goes on along the minus strand of NW_006238933.1, from coordinate 658,225 downwards.
AAGTGTACAAGTTGAAAAAGAGTTTATATGGACTAAGGCAATCCCCGTGAGCAAGATATAGCAAGATCAATTCTTATCTCTAGGAGAATGGATTTGAAAAGAGAAAAAATGAGCCAACTGTTTTATGTGAAGAAGCAAGGTAAAACTGCTTTCTTGGTGATGTATATTTAAATAAATGACATAATTTATATGGGATTTTGTGAATATATTGTTGCTGAATTTAAATGGGGTTGTTGCAATATTTTCTTGGTCTTGATATTCAACAAATTTTAGATGACATTTTTGTTTCGTCAAGAAAATATGCAATTATTTTTTTAGGAGATTTAATATGTTGGGTTTTAAGATATCTTCTACACCTATGAATGCAAATGAGAAGCTCATATTTGATGATGGTAGGAATTTAGTCGATGCTCTATGCTTTAGAAGCAAAGTTAGTGATCTAAATTATTTGACACACACACGACCATACATATCATTTCTCATTTGTGTGATTTTCACATTCATGTCTAACCCAATAAAGGATCACTTTAGGGAAGAAAAACAAAATTTTACAATCTGTAGCCGGAATTACTGATCTTGGAATTTGATACTCTAAAATATCAAATTTTAGATTATTTGATTTCACTGACAACGCTTACAGATGGTGTCTTGATAATGCTTAAATTACTCACCAAAATTATTGAATGAGTAAGTGATCGATAACAATATAAATACCCAACAAAAGAGTTGGGGTCGAATCCCACATGGAGTTATCTAAATGTAACAATTCAATAAGAAAATTAAAAGCACAAGCTAATTCATTGTGACAATTAGGACAAATGGGTGGATGATTCCACCCAATTTAATATGAAGGTTTAGGAATCAAATATCACATTTTAACTAAAAACGGGGATTCAAACAAGTAAGAGATGATCTAGGGGCGTGAGAGTTGATATCAACATCAAATACAGGTACAAGTGCTTGCTTAATGATGCTAAGCAAATATAATTAGGTTGAACAATCTTCAATGGCACAAATATTCTTTCAATCTCAAACCATCATATCACATAATCTCCTTTCGGTCTCATCTATGTAAATTACAAATCAACCCAATACCTTACAAAAAAATCTCTCTATCCAGTAGATTTGACAATTAGAATTGAACGAAAATTTCTCTTTCGAGCAAATTACAACAATCAAACACAATTTGCAAGTATTAAACTATTTACCCACTTCAATTAAACTCTTTTGAGAATCAATCAAAGATCTAAGGTAGAATTAAGTTTGCAACATTAACCCATAAATTAACCCCATGCTATACAGGTCAAATCCATGTATGAACATCTAAAATATAGGGCAAGGCACTAGACCCACTAAATTAAATCACACCCAACTCCATAATCACACCCCTAGAATTAGGATTTTAGCCAAACATCATAGAAGGAAAAAAATTATACCGATTTTGTTTTCAGACATTAAGTAGGTTAAAATCAACAATGATGTTAAACATCCACTTGAAATTGAACCCTCAAATGTCAATTACAAGATTGTTCAAAACCCCAAAAAATAAGAGAAGAGTTATGTGTTCCTCTGGTTGATGACTTTATACAAAAAGTCTTAATAGAGTCTCATGGTTTGCAGTATTCATTTCATCTGGATGTAACTAAAACGTGTCGAGATTTGAGGCAACTTTATTGGTGACCTGGAATGAAGGAAGGACATAACTGAGTATGTTTCTAAGTGTTAGAATTTTCAGTAGGTAAAGTATGAGCATAAAAGGCCTATATGATTAATTTAGAGAATGCTCATTCCTAAGTGAAAGTTGTAAATGATAGCCATGCACTTCGTGGTGGGTTTTCCAAAGTCTTTTTGGAAGTATGATTCCATATGGATTGTTGATAGGTTAACTAAATCAACCCATTTCACTCCCGTTAAAGTATATTATAACTCTCAGTAGTTGGCTAAGATTTATGTCAAAGAGATAGTAAGATTGTAGGGGATGCCCCTTTCTATCATTTCTGACAGAGGCACTCAGTTTACTTATGTGTTTCAAGGTAAGTTACATGAAGTGTTGGTCAATCAACTAACAATTAGTATAGCTTTCCATCCTTAGACAGACGGTCAGCCGGAGAGTATGATTTAGGTGCTCGTGGACATCTTGAGATCATGTGTGATTGACTTTGAAGGTTTATTGGGATTTGTTCTTACCTTCGTATGAGTTCTCCTATAACAACAACTGTCACTCCAATATAAATATGACACCATTCGAGGCACTTTATGGGAGGATAGGTAGATCACCTATATGGTGGTTTGAGGTTGGTGATGTGAAACCCCTAGGTGTTGATTTGGTAAAGGAAGCTCAGGAGAAGGTAAGGGTCATCCAAACCGAGTTATTGGCAGGTCAAATCAGACATAAAAAGTATATAGATCGTAAGGTAAAAGATATGACATTTCAAATTGGTGAACATGTTTTGTTGAAGATTTCACCAATGAAAAGGGTGATGAGATTTTTCTAAAAGGGTAAGCTTAGCCCTCATTACATTGGTCCTTTTGAAATTCTTGACCGTGTGGGGCCAGTGGCTTATAGGTTAGCCTTGCCACCCAACTTGTTTGGGGTCCATCTAGTCTTCTATGCGTCCAAGCTGAAGAAGTTTTTAGGGGATGAAGATTAAATTATCATATTAGACTCAATAGTTCTAAGCAAAGACTTGCAGTATGAAGAGGAACTAGTTGCAATTCTTGATTGGGATATCAGGAAATTGAGAATGAAGGAAATAAAATTAGGGAAGGTTCAATGAAAGCATCGTCCGAGTCAGGAAGTCACTTGGGAAACCGAAAGGGACATGCGGGAAAAGTACCCTCACTTGTTTAAGGATTCAGGTACTACTCTCCTCTTGACTTGGCCCAAACTTATTGTTGATCGCTCGGAGATGAGCGATAGATAAATTGGTATCTATTGTAACGATCCTTTTGGTAGTTATTGGTGAACCATTGGTAAAAGAAATTGGCTAAGACTGCTTTTGGATAGTGACTTGAAAATTTCAGTCTAGGCTAGTCTTAGACAAAAGTTGGGCAAGGTGAGGTCTAGAGAAATTTAGGAAAGGATTGGGTAAAATATCTAAGCTTGGATTGGATTTTCTATTAGCTAAGACATTGAGGATTTCATAGAGATTTTTGGAGTCATATTCGGGTGAGTAGAACTTTTGATATCGAACTTGGTGTTTAGAACATCAAGGTTCGAAGGTGTTTTACGAAGTGTTGAATTTTGGGGAGAACGTTCAGATTTTATTCCTTGCAAGCTGCTATAGTGGGAGTCACACTACTATAGCAGGGGAATTAATTCCTGCTATAGCGGGTCGTCCCGCTGTAGCCAGTGGGGCTGCAATAGTAGGGGTTAGATAATAGTTTATGTAGAAATTTTCTTAAACCATTCATTATTCTGCAAATATCATTGTGGGAAGAGAAAGGGAATCCTAATAAGGTGATTTTCTTCACTCTTCCACCAATTTCTTTGGTAAATGTAAGTAATTTACTCCCCCCTACCTTGGTATCGTGATTCGTTGGCCTTAAAATCCTTGGTGGGTGACGTTAAGGGAGGGCTTGACTTGAGTTAATGGCGAAAAAGCCTTGGCTTGGGTAGGGATGATCATGGGAAAGGCCTGGGGTTAGGATTTGATTACAATATGAGTATTTTTAGGCCATATTCTTAGATTATGTTATTTTCTTATTGTTTAAGACCAATAACAAGCTAGAATTCATAACAAGGGGAAGTATAAGGATCAATAGAGTTTCCAAGAGTTGATTTGAGATATGTGATGGTGGTTTGTTTTCCCATTTATGTTATATGTTTTTTTCAACTACCTTGTTTGTAACACATGCATGATATATGATTAGGTAAAAATGAAAGAATGTGATTTGAAATGTTAAACTTGTCAATCACATGCAATGACTGTATTTACTTGGGTGTACAAGTGTGCTTGCTATTTATTGTGTTTGTGATTGTGATTGATGGTTGGCTCAGGTACCACGCCTGGTACAAGATATCCCACGATTGCTTCAGATACCACGCGTGGTATATTTTAATGGTTGGCACATGTGCCACACTTGTTACCGGAATACCCATATATGGTTGACTCGAGTACCACGCTAGTACACTAACAGTTTGTGTTTGATTTCCATGAGAGAACCGGGTTAACTTGTTGTGATGTGGTTGTTCATATTATGTTGCATATAAATTCAGGGTGAGGAGTGAGAGGTTGCTCTATGTTTTAATTGTGATCTAATTGTATGTTATCTATTTTGCTAAGTTGTGTTTGTCTATTCATATTTCATATAGCTGGAACTAGAAGATGATCCTACCAATACATTGTGATTGTGTATCAATTCTGCGGTTGCTTTTTCTTTGTAGAGTAAAGGGCATATTCATGCGGCTGCTACGAGACCTCAATTGTGAGACGTGTAATATCTGAATCCAAGAGTGAGCTACTTCTTTTGGGTGAGCTACTTCTTCTGGGCTGCCATGGATTCCTCTCATCTTCTTAGTCCATATCTTCAGACTTAAACCCTTTTAGACTTATGTTTCTTGATTTTTGGGGCTGCATTCCCTTATTCTGGACAATTAGAGTTTTGGTACATAACTTTTAGTTTTTAGGAAGTTACTTTTGCGTATGTTGATGATAATGACTTGTGTTTTATGCAAACTTGGCTTGAAGTTATAAATGTTGCCTTTTAATTGAAAACCAATTATTTTTGGTTGTTTTATGGAATGTGTGATAACAATTAGTTGGTTCTCGGGTTAATGTGGGTGCCGCTCACGATGGATCGAGATCGTAACACATATACACATTATCAAATAGATGGACTCTTATATATATATATATAATCAGATAAATATTTTTGAGTGTTCATAATCAATCATGTCTATCCTCCAATAATGCAACTAACTTGTATTTGTACTATAAATTAGGATTACTACAGATGCATATTAGATGGTCAGATACATACTTCATGTAAATGCCAAGATACCAGACGAATAGCAATCCAAAATGGAAGAAAGTCTATTTTTGGTATATTCTTGGTATTTGTATATCTGTTAACAATACACTTGATTAAAGAATCTTTAGTCATTAAAGTAGATTAAGAAAAAACTAAGGGTTTGTTTGGTATGAAGGACAACACTTTCAAGAAAATGTTTTCCAAATCAACTTGTTTTCCTCAAATTTAAGGAAAATAACTTCCCTTCAAAAATTAAGAAAAACATTGTCCAAAACCCTACTTCACCCTTAAATTACAATATTTTTTTCTTACCCTATACCGTACCCTCTACCGCGTACCCGACCCTCCCTATCCAAAAAAAAATTAAAATTTTTAAATTTTCTTATTTTTTAAATTTCAATTTTTTTTTACCCCTACCCCCAAACAAGTATCCCCACCCCTCCCCAAACAAAAAAAATTAAAATTATTTTTAAAAAAATATTTCAAATTTTAAAATTATTTGTACCTCATCTAACCCCTACCCCACAAAAAAAAAAAAATTGGAAAAATATTTCAAATTTTTACCCCCCCTCATCATTTTATTTGAAATTTATTTTGAAAAATATTTCAAATTTAAAAAAATTCATTTTACGCCACCCGCCACCACTGACAAAATTTATTTTTTAAAAAAAATAATTATTTTTGAAAAATATTTCAAATTTTAAAATTTTCATTTTTACGCCACCCCACCTAGGCCCCCTCATCAAAAGTTTTTTAATTTTTTTTTAAACTTTTACACTCCCCTCGCCCGCCACTCCACCCCAGGCGACCCCCGTCAAAAAATCTTAAGAATTATTTTCCTAAAGAGTATTTTCTAGTCTCAAGCCAAAAATAAAAGATATTTTCTAGAATAGATTTTTCATTCACCAACCAAACATTGAAAAAATATTTTTCAGGAAATATTTTCTACTCACCAACTAAACATGAGAAAATAAGTTAGAAATCCACTTCTTTTCAGGAAAACATTTTCCATGGAAAGCATTTTCTAGGAAAACATTTTCCATTGAAAACATTTCCCTCCATACCAAACATACCCTAAATCAATAAACTTTGATTGAAAAATAACATTTTCATAAGATTCATGGTGGTGTGTTGTATCTCTATTAGTAGTACTCCTAGTTGAAGAATCTTTAGCTTCTAAAGTAAATTAAGAAAAACCTAAATCAATGAACTTTGATTGAAGAAGAATCTGTGAGGGAGAAGGGGGAGAGATAATTGGGTGATTGACACAGACAAGAGTACTTGAGTTAAGTTGTTTTGTGAAGTTGGGATTGAAAATTTGTGTATCATTATTTTATAGTTTATTAAATTTGGTACAATCGAAACCAAATCGAAAATGTGAAAACCTAACTTAATTGAATTTATTTCAGTTTGATTTGGTGTAACATTTTCACCAAATAAAAAATAAAAAAATTGAACCGAAATTAGCAGATTGAACCGATCGAATGCGCAACCCTAGGTAAAACTCTATTGTAGGTTATTTTTAAGGAGTGATATATTTAATGTATCTGACTTCATATTTGCTACATACTTATCACATCGTATAAAAATAGATAGTTATTTAAGAGTATAAATTAAATAAGTAGATATGATATATATCTAATTACATAGTTTTTCCATTACAATATAGTAGTTGAACAATTATTTGTGCTTCTTCCCTTGTAAACATGCTCAACATTGCGGCAACAATCAAAGACTAAATTTAATTTATAGGCTTAACCTAATAAATATTACCCATCTATGGCCTATGAGTTTAGTCAAATCCTTTTATATTACAACAGAAATAAATATCATTGACTAAGAAATTCAATGCAACTTGAACTTGTTATGTTCATACTTTATTAATTATAATAATTAGTTATAATCAAAAGTTTGTATTTGCATTTGTATTTCACTCTCTTTGAGTTACATAATCATATACCCCACAAATATAAGCAAATAAATACTACATCAGGTTTATATTATCTTTTATTTAAGACTTTTGCATACATCTTTAATAAATTTAATCATAAAAGTATTTGCATATCCTTTTAAACGTCTCATTTAATTAGTATCGACAAATTTAAATAGTAAAGATAGACTGAAAATAAGAAGAAGAAGCCATCTACAGTTTGATGTTGTGCTAAATATATTTTGGAATAAATTCACTTTGCCGACAATATTTGGAATTTGTTTTTCTTTCTCTTTGTTATTTTAATATTAATTAAATGACTATCAATTTTTACTTGTAACATCGAATTGTGAAAATTGTGATTATACTTTTCTAAACCCCTAACTTGTGCATTTGTTAATTAAATCCTTCATGATACTAAACGGTGTTGTATTACACAAGAATTAATATTTGATATTCACCATTTGAAATTACAAAAACTGGAATAACATTAAACAACAGAAATTATAGTAACTATATACCTTATGTATATATAATAGGACATTCACATTAGACATTACATAAGAAGTAATTCATTGACCTCCCATTATATTTTGTTCCACACTAAAATGTTCCATGATTGACCATCATTATTGTACTTACCTTTCTTATTTTGATTTCACTGTAACATGTGTAACCTATTTGTCATTAATATGAAAATTTCATATCTTGGACTCATTTGTCCTTACTAACCGTCACAATCCAATTTCATGAGTCAGGATTAGCACCCAACAAGCTACTATTCATTAGACGAACCGTTCACATAAATTATCATTTCCAACCCAATGTTTAAAAAAAAAATCATATCCTAAAGAATATAAAAAATTACGTAGTATAAAAAACATGCACTATGTATATATTGTACATAACTATATTTTTTTAAAATCACATATAACTACATTTCACTTATTCTTTCATTTCTCTCCTCTCTCTCTCTCTGCTCCCCCCTTCCCTTTCTCTCAATTTTTAGCCTTGTTTTCTTGTATTTTGTATTGTGTGTTTGTATTAATTGTATATTTACTCTCTTTTCCTCTCCCTCTCCCTCTATAGCCTGTTTGCTTGTATTTTGATTTGTGTGTTTCTATAAATTGTATATTTGCTCACTCTCTCTCCTTGCCCTCTCTCATTGCCTATCTCCATTTTTTTGGTCTTTCTTCTTGTATTTTGCTTTGTATGTTTGTATCAATTGTATATTTGATCTCTCTCCCTCTATACCTTTTGTTATTGTATTTTACTTTGTGTGTTGGTATCAATTGTATATTTTATCCTCCCCTCCTCTCTTCCTCTCTCTCACTCATTTCCTCTTTTTCTTCTTAGCATTTTTTCTTGTATTTGGCCTTGTCTAATTGTATCAATTGTATATTTGCTCTCTCTCGCTTCCTGTATAAATTTTTTTCTTGTATTTTGCATTGTGTGTTTGTATCAATTATATTTAGTTGCTCTCTCTCTTTCTATCATGACACGAATAACAGAATCATGCGGGTACCTACCCTATTCTTAACAAGATAGACAAATCCTTACCACTCTACCAAAAATATGCAAAAAATTAGTTGTAGATCCTTTAAATCATAATTGATACATTTATAACGTCAAAATTTATGAAAACCAATAACTTTATAAGTAAAATAATCAAACTACACAACCAACTCTCAAGATATAGTCTAGGTATATTCAAGAGCTTCTAGATAGAGTAAGATAAGAAAAGACACAACTTCTGTCGAAAGAGAGAGAGATGTAGAAGTTGTCGATGATTACTCGCTACTTCACATAAGAGACTTCAAGTTAATTTGCAACACCTCTACACCATAAAAGGATGTACTAAGAGTAGTATCACTACACCACACATACGGGTAAACATCATTGATCGACCAAGGTTAAATCACACAACATAACATAGAAATCACAAATTTAACATGAAGATTCTATACTACCCAGTCACCCTTGTTAACTTTTACTTAATAGTCTAACCAACAAGATCCTTTAATCACGGGACAAGTAGATTCATTAATTAGCTACATCATCTAAGCCCACGATCTGATAACATCATAATAACATCATCACGCACCTGGTAACCCCTTCTTCCTATTTATACCAACCATTCTAACACCTACGGCCATGACATCCATTAGGATTTATAACTCACCCAACAATATCACTACATAATCCCCAACCCATGTTTACCAAATATGTCACACTATATCAACTAGATTACAAGTCATCATACAACACAAGAGTTATAAAAGACTCAATAATTGAAGCAACCATCTTAAAATATAGACATATATACACATCAACACCATTAGAAATAATATTATCATTGTAGCATAGTCTCTCATTTGTACATTCTAAGGGTCTTATTTATGCCCAATAGTCATGACTTGCAGGGGACCAACTTCATTCATGTGCTGTACTAGTGTGGTAATTAAGTCTATTTTTGATGTTACAAGTTCATGCACTTCCTCTTACGTTACACATCTTCACGTATTTATCCTACAATTCACATAAATCATATTCACATGAAGCAACCATCAAGGGATTCATTCAATTACATGTCAACACACAATTTGATCTATTTTACCTATATTCCATGTTTTATCCATCCAAACAACATGGCAGCAGGCCTAAGCATGATTCTCACATCAAATCTATACTATGTACATGTTTTTAACCAGGGTCTACTACTCATAAACCATAATTAGCCTACCTAGACATCAAGATGCTTCTACAGAATGCATGGATTTCTGTCCTTTGATTCCATTCTAGCAAGATTGAAAGGGAGTATTGAGAAGACAAAGTTGGAGACATATTTCTTAAGAGCCTTACCTATTTTCTAGCGAAAGTTTTCTCTTTCAGAACTAGAGATGGAAAGAATAGGGTTTAGAATTACACCGCCACTGCCTAGCGCTGCTACGATGGCCCTAGTCCCCTACAGCAGCCCCACTATAGTGTCCAAGTAACCCCTATAGTGGTCTTAGGCAATGCCTAATTTTTTATTTTCCTCTTTTTATGCCTCGATGACTATTTTTATTGTATTTTGCTTATACGTTTGTATTAATTATATTTTTTCACCCTCTCTTTCTAGGGAGAGTTGGCAAAATAGCCACTCTAAAGACTTAATGTGACATTAAGTCACAAGTCTTGAATAATTTGTGGTATACCCACTATTAATGACATCATCCATATGCCCTAAATTGGCACATACAAAAGACCTCCCTAAGTTTCCATATCTCCACTTTGGTCCCCCTCTCCAACAAATATGGAATAATATATTTATTTGCAATTGTTAAAGTTTAAATTAGAAAAAAGAAAAAAGTCTCCAAACGGAAACAAGAGCAACTCGTTTTTGCTGCTGTCGATTCCGACGAGTTTTCCAGCCGTAATATCCAGTTCCAAGGTAAAATCATCATCATCATCTCCTACTCCATATTCATGTTTACTCTATTTTCTTTCAAAAACCAAGCTTCAAAATTAGTTTTCCGCCATTTTAGAAATTTGAGAAATCTTCCATAATAATCACTTGATAACTCATTATAGATACATTTTAGCAGTTTAAAAGCATAAAAAATTTGTTTCGCCATTGCAGGAGCTAAATTTTGAACTACGATCTCATTCATTCGTGTTTTTGTACGTATTTCATACTTTATCGATCGTTAACGACTGATATTGTAATCTAGTATCTATCTTTGTAGTCTATAATGGCAGTAGCTGAATTTGTTATTGTTGGTGGTGATTATATGGGAGTATGGGAGGAGACTTCCAAAAGCTGAAATTGGAAATCTTTTAGTAAGACGACAGTGTCCATTGCGTTGCGTCGCAATGGTTCATATAACGATATGATTGCAAGCGTAATTGAGGCCTGTGAGTTAACTTGTGAGTCAATGACTTGGTGATTAGCTATCAAATGAATGTGAGGGGGAAAATACATCCCACATTCATAAAAAATAAAAAATGATAGGCACGTGAGCTTTTACATGTTAGATATTAGTATTGATTGCTCAAGGCTTACATTAAGGATAAACGTCAATGCGATTCCTCCAATTGAACCAACGAATTCATTTAACGGTGTCAATGTTTCGATTGGAAATGAAAGATTAGGTGATCATTCAAAGGAGAGAATGAGTGATAATTCAAATGAGAGTTTGGGTGTTTATTCAATGAATATACATGATGATCCAACTAACGTGGGAAATCAGCCAGTAGATGCGGAAGATCCCGAACCAGAACCCAAATGTTGTGAAGAAATATAAGGAGAATAGGAATTAGGATCACAATCCAACCATTCCTTCTCCGATGGAACTAATTTATGCATAAACAAACTTTCAGTAACAAGAATGAGTTGCAATTGTTATTAGCCGAAGCAGCGGCAAAGAAGTCTTTTGATTTTGCTACTGTGAAGAGTTGTACTAAATACTTAAAGGTAAAATTGTATCTTGCAATTGTACATGGATGTTGCAGGCGAGGAAATATGAGTGTTCGGATAGATTTTATATCTACAAGTACACTGGCGAACATAGTTGTGGCGTTGAACATGCCAACAGTAGCCATAGAAAAATATCAATCAAAGTCATTACTTCACTTTGTGTAAATATGTATCGTGATGGCAAGGGTCCAAATGTTAAAGAGATTCAAAGAGCTATGTTTAATTATTTTCATTGTAGTCCAAGCTATTGGAAATTTTGGAAGGGTGGTGTGGTTGCCAAGGAAATGGTCCGAGGGACAGCGGAAAATGGATATTCATGCTTATCGGCTTTTTTCTACATGTTCGAGACACTTAAGGTTAGTTCTAGATATTGTATCATGGTAAACAAGGATAGTCATAGATTCATGTGTTATTTCTTGGCCTTCGGTGCTTGCATTAAGGGATTTGCCCACATGAAAAAGGTAATTGCAGTTGATGGCACTCATTTACATGGTAAATACGAGAGCGTGTTGTTGAGTCCTGTTGCACAAGATACAGAGAATCATGTTTATCCAATTGCCTTTTGTGTTGTGGACAAAGAGAATGATGCATCTTGGACATTCTTCTTTGAGAAGTTGAAGGAGATTGTGGTCGATGAACTAGATTTGTGTTTTTATCTCAGATAGACACAAGAGTATCGCCAACGGTAATGTGAACGTTTACAATCATGCTCACCATAGATATTGTATGAGACACCTCAGTGAAAATCTCCGCGTAAATCATCATTGTGGAAATTACCTTTATCTTTACTACAATGCAGCAAATACTTATTCTTTGGAGGAGTTTGACAATCATTTTGTAGAATTCAAGAACAAATGTCCCGCGATAGCCGTCGTCCTTGAGTATGATATTGGTTTTGAGAAGTGGAGGAGGTCACATTTTCCTGGCAATAGATATGTTGTGATGACCACAAATATCGCTGAGTCACTCAATGTTATGTTGATAGACGAAATGGAGTATCCCGTGGCATCAATATTTAATTCGATTGCTAAGAGGTTTGGAGAATTGTTCAGGGAGAGGCATGCATATATGCTTAAATCAATGGGTAATCAAATGGTGCCTTCTGCCGAAAAAATTGCAAGAAGAAATGATCGAGGGCGACTCCTTATATGTGGAGAACGTAACCGGGGACGACAATCAATCTACCGTGTTCGATGCAGGTTTTTCTACCTATGTGGACCTACTAAAAAAGTCATGTTCTTGTAAGGAATATGAATTGATCAAGATATCTTGTGCTCACGCAATGACCGTTTTGCAATCGAAGCATGACAATGAGTATTGTATGAGCATCTATGAGTACTCTTCACCTTTGTATAAAATTGAAGCGTACCTTCTTGCATACATGCATTTTATTAATGTTGTCCCTCTCGAGTCGGAATGGTGTGTGCCAGAAGAATTGCTTAATGTGAAGATTCTTCCGCCTCTTATCGATACCAAGCTTGGAAGAAAAAGAAGAAAACGTTACAAAGGCATCAGTGAGAATTTCAAGAGCAAGAGAAGGAACAAATGTTCAATTTGTAAGAGAACCGGACACAATAGAACTACATGTGTGAACAACAACAAATCTTACACAAGCTTGATTGAATTGGTTTTTGTAATCAAGCTACTGTTATTTTGCTGCCAGCATTTTGGTAAATTTAGTGCCAGCTATTATCATAATTAGTCATGATCTAATATAGATCAATCAAAAGATGACATACATTTTGGCTGTCTATTAATGTTTATTATCGAGTCCACCCGTTCTCTATTAAACTGTGTGTTATTAATATATGAAAATTCATGGTATTCGTGATGCAATGATTTTAATGCATGAATTAGAATGATTAAAGAAGGAAGTGTTGTAAAAAAAAGGTCATGATCTAAAGTTGTGTATTTTAATGCATGTGTATTATTATTATCATGCATGTTATTTTTAATGCACCAAATCAAACTATCCATAAGAAATAATCTAAGTATAACTAATCCAAAAATGACTAATACAAACATTATGTGAATGTACACTCTACCAAACGACCCTTAAAGAATTATCAAAAAATCATGTATTACTGTTGAAATTCGTATATCAAAATATGTACTAATTGTCAAAATATATAGACCCTTATATAATCGATGCATCTATATGTGTGTGGTGTGTGTACGACCAATGAGATTTACACTCTGACATTAGTAAGATATATTCGGATTTATATCTATGTTAAAGCATTGTCGATACTGCATCTACTAGAATATGACACTTATATATAGACCAAAACTAGTAGAATTTAAAAAAGACAACAATTAATTAATAATAAATTATATTTTTGAAATTTATCCAATTAAATAAGTTTAAACAAGTCATATGATCATGTAAGAGTCCACATAAATTGGGTGTGGTGATTAGAGATGTATGAGGAAGAGTTGTGGTTATACAATCAACATCCTTAGAACAGTGTTTGAGAAAACATAAGTATGTTGTGAGGATGATTACATGTTGTTCAACCGCACATTGTTGATTGGCACCCCCAATTTATGTAGACCTATACATGATCACATGCTTATTCTAAGGATGTTGATTGTATAACCACACATAACAAAAGACATCTTTACAACATACTTATGCTTTCTCAAACATTGTTCTAAGGATGTTGATTGTATAACCACAACTCTTCCTCATACATCTCTAATCACCACACCCAATTTATGTGGACTCTTACATGATCATATGACTTGTTTAAACTTATTTAATTGGATAAATTTCAAAAATATAATTTATTATTAATTAATTATTGTCTTTTTTAAATTCTACTAGTTTTGTTCTATATATAAGTGTCATATTCTAGTAGGTATAGTATCAACAATGCTTTAATATAGATATAAACTCGAATATACCTTAGTAATGTCAGAGTGCAAATCGCATTGGTCATACACACACCACACATATAGAGATGCATCGATTGTTTAAGGGGTCTATATATTTTGATATACAAATTTCACAACAGTAATAAAAATTCAAATGCTACTTTTCAACGGTAACATTTGATTATTTTTTTTGTATAAAAGAAAGGTAATCCCTCATAAACAACTCAAACCCTCATAAATAACTCAAACACTTCCATTTTTACAATGTCTCAAGCATCTCAAACATCCAATGCAAAAAAGTCTTAAAATTGTCATTATGATAATCCAGCTACGTTGACGACGTCACACACCGATACAAATCCAGGTCGACAATTCTTTAATTGTGCAGTTGGCATATGCTCTTTTTTTAGGTGGCTTGAAAATGAATCATCAACGAGTAGCCCATCGAATTTTCAAGGCGTTGCAAAATTTGAAATATTAAAAAAGCTACAGGAATCCGAAGAAACTAGGAATCTGCTAATGACTTTTTTAATAGAAGCCGAAGAGCAGAGGAATCACTTGAAAGTGTTGCTAAAAGATGCTGAAATAGATAGAGATCAACTAAAAGAAAGGTTGATTTTGGCAGAAGAAAAAGAAAAATGCCTAAAAGCTATATTGTGTGGTTTATTTTTGGTGTTTGCTTGTTGGAAATGTGTAACAAATGTGTAACATGAATGCAGTGCTGAATAAATAAAGTATTTCTCTCTATTTATTGCACTCTTATATCTTTTATTTTTTATCGATAATGTTATAAGTCAACAGTGATAACAATCTATAGTATTAGACATACAAGTTTATTGTCGATAATTGACTACTAAATAGATCAACAATGCTAGCAAAAATCATATACTATTAAGACATATATTAATAAGAAATCTAAAAATCCTTCATAATAAAATATGTTAAACTATCAAATGTACATTTTTATTGTCAAAAACAACAAAACAACAAATCACTTTAACCATGTTCTTAAAAACCAACTATTTCAAAAACTAATTGTCTTAAAAAACCATCTCAAAAAATCAATTGTCTTCAAATCAGGGAAAACCCAACTATCCCAAAATCCAATTGTCAAAAAAAACCAACTATTTCAAAAATTGTCTTAAAACACTAATACCCATCACAAAAACCACAAATGCCCTTACTCATCATCACCAACCTCACCATTAAGCTCCATCACAATAACCATCACGTCTATTTCTTTTTCCACTTCTGCCACATCAGTGGCCAAGCCTTCTTCTTCCAACTTTTCCTCTTCTTCATTCTCTGTTTTCTTCTCCTCTTGTTGTTCTTTCTCTTCTTCTCCACTTGCTTCATTTTCTTCATTTTTCTTCTCTTCCATATTCTCCTCTCCACTTTCTTCTTCTTTCTTTTCTTCTAGCTTATCCTCTTCTTTTTCTTCATCGTTCTCTTCCAGCTTCTCTTCTTCTTTTTCTGTCATCTTCTCCTCATCTTGTTCTTTCTTTTCTTCTTTCATCTCCTCTTCCTTCATCTCTTCATCAACTTCTTTAGCAAAGTATTCATCAACTGCAGCAAGATCATCATCGACTATAGCTAATGGAAGGATCTCGTCATCAACTGTTGGTACTGAAAAGTTATCATCATCTACTGCAAGATCAGAGGCTAAGCGTTAATACAAATAAATTATTTTACAAAAATAAAATATAAATTTATCTACCTTTCTTTTTCTTGTTCATTTCATTTCTTCTCAATTTCTCCTCTCGTACATAAGAAACAATTTCCACCATTGATTGCTCGAGGGATGCAACACGCGCACACAGACTTTCATCTTTAGAATTACTTGGTACAAAATTCTCACAAGGTTGATTAGGATTTTGATCACTTAAATACTCATCCTCCACATTCTCTACTGATGAAGTAAGGACAATAGGTGTGAGGTATGGGTGCACAACCTACGAAAAGAAAATATATACAAATATTATATGGCATTCACCAATTTATAAATATTACTAAATAATGATAAATAAACTTTGTACCTTTGTACTCTTTCCTTTGTACTTAAATTGATCACCTTTGATAATATTATCATTTTTTGCGGTGTACCATCTAAGTAAACGGGAAATGGGTAAAGGAGAATTCAAGGACTTCTTGGCATACTTTTCAAGATGAGGAAAAACTTCATATATCAAAATCTGAAATTAATAGAAGAACAAATAAATAAACAGAGGCTATAAAAGACTACACAAATATATAAGAATTTATCATAAATCAAGTACATAATTTATAAGAAGTACCAAAAATTTCCCAAGGAAATCCATATAGAGCATACAATGCATTTCCTCTTTCATTAAACACTTCACTCTGCTTCTTCAAATTGATTTTATTCTTCAGATACGTCAATGTTAAATTAAAACTTTCTTTCCCCCACAGATAACTATTAAAGAAATCTAAATCATCCACCATCTTAATGTGGCTTGAATCAAAATGTTAGACATGGGCAAATAGCATCGTCTGGACGAACAAAACCAACGGGAACTTCAACTTCTGCTCCTTATTCAACTTGGAACCCTTGATCAAACGCATTAACTTTGTAGCATTAATAGACTTATTCTTAGTCACCTTGTAGTAAAATTTCTCTCCCTTTTGAAGAAATTTTTTCAATTTTGCATCACGGGCGTATGCTGAGCAATTCATCCCCATCATCAATGCAAATTCTCTTAAGCCAAAATAAGTAGGCTTATCATTCACACAAAACCAAATTTCATGTAATTTTTTGTCACTTTTAACACGTCACAACAACATATAAAGGATCATCTGTCCATTGAACTTGAAATTTTCTCGAATATTCCTCAAGTATCCAAAACAAGTACTTTTAAAATCATCATAAATTTTTTCTTGAACTAGAAAATTTATTAAATCACAATAAACAGCCATCCTTGCTCTAACAGAATTTTTTCTGGAAACAATCCTATTTCATCTATCCATGTTTTTAAATCATACGACTTACCAGATATGTCTTTTGCACAAATTGGCAAAGATAGGGGATTTTCATCCTCATCACCAGTTTGGGTATCTCTACTACTCTCATCTTCACTGTCACTTTTATCATTACTAGATTCAACATCATCACTAGACTGGGCACTACTGTCCTGGTAGTTGTCAATCTCCACCATTATATCATAATCAGAGTTTGACTCATGTTCTTCTACAATAAATTTTTTTCTTTTTTGAAGCTTTGGAAAATTCTTTAGCCTTCTTTTTCTTATTTTTAGAAGCATTAGGACCAGATAGTTTAATGATGCCACCTTTAGTTTTAGCCATACTGTACTATATACAAGCAAAAATAAATTTGTCATATCAAAATATTGACCACTAGTCTATTAGCACAATCAAAGTTTACATTAAAAACACGTGTAAAAGAAGTAGCAGTTCAAACAAAAATCGACAGTAAAATTGCAAACATAAAACTTTAAAATCGATTAAAAATTGATCAAAATACAGTAAAAGTTTTCAAATCGTTAACATAAAACTTTCAAAAAATTTCTAGGCATTATCCAAATCAAATCGTCATTAACGATGCCGAATCAGAAACATAAACTAAAAAGGGTCAGAGTTTCAAAAGTTTAAGCAAAAGTCTAAACTTCACTACACTACCGCAATTAAAAAATAAATCAAATAGGACTAAAAGTTATTGAAAATATGATGATGAAACTTACCTTAGAGGAAGAAGATTGAACAAGATTCAACTGAACTTGTGGAAGAAGATTGAACAAAATAGATCCGATTCACGTTGTTTGAAATCTTCAGGAACTATTATGGGATCTTACGTTTGTTTATGATTTCAAGAATAGAAGATTGGAAAGGTTGGTTCTTAGAGAAAGGTGTTTTATGGAGGTTTACGAAATCGATAAAGCTGGTATATGGAAGATCGAAAGCCACATTGGAGAACAAAGTTTTGAGGTTTCATTAGAAAAAGGGTTTTCTAATAACCCAATATATTTTTTTTATATTGGGATTGTACTTTATTTTTGGAGGGATTAAATTTATTTAAAATTTGAAGTGTTGGGAAGAAAATGATATTTCAAAACTTATATTTTATCCCTCCAAGTTTTTAAAGTGTTAAAAAGGCCCCTGACCCCACAAGCCAACCCCACTTTTTGACTTTTTCTTAAAGTAAACCTACAAAATAAATTAAAAAGAAATGGGGTGGCTATGGACTAAATTAAGTTATATTGGTGGGCACAACACCAAATCTTCTCTTCTTTCAATCTCCCTCACTCCCTCTATTTCTAGATTTTTTCCTATATTTATCTTTGTGTATTTGTATAAATTGTATATTTTTTCTATCTCTCTCCCTCTCCCTCTATAGCCTTTTTTTCTTTTATTATGCTTTGTATGCTTGTATTAATTTTATATTTATTCTCTTTTTACCTCTGTAGACATTTTCCTGTATTTTACTTTATGTAGTTGTATCAATTGTATATTTTCTCCTTATCCCTCTCCCTCTTGTTGCATCTCTCCTTTTTGCCTTTTTTCTTGAATTTTTCTTTGTTTGTGTAATGATCCATTTTGTGGTCACTGAAATATCTACGGTCAAGGCGTAAGGGTTTTCATCTCTTTATTTACTTGCCAATATGAATTTGAGATGAGGTAGAAATGACTTTGCTTATTTTAACACCTCAAAACTTTCATCTAAGATTTGAACCATCCTTTATGTCTACATAGACCCGAACTTGATGAAATTAAAATTTTTTATATATGTTAAAATCAATTATTTAGTTTGGGGGTGAATTAGGTATAAACTAAGACCATACAAAATTCCTAGCACAAAGTTGAGTTTAAAACATCCTTACTGATTGAGTTTCGATATAAGTTTAAGGTCAACTTCAAAAGAGCACCCCTACTAGAATATAATGAATTACGTGAACAATAAACTATCAAATTAAGGATCTTTGAGTCATTTTTACAACTTCACCAACCGTGCATCAATGTAAGTCCTGAGTAGAAAGTTATGATTATTTTACTACAATGTGTCAATACAGAAAAATTGTTTTGCCATAGCAAAGATAGGTTTGCCATAGCAAAGTTTTTCATAGCGAATGTGGTTGCTATGGTGAAGGACGGGTAATTTTATAGTTATTTTTGGTAGGTCTTATGTCATAAACTACAAAACCTAATTTCAAAGCCCTAAAGGGACGATTTTCCCAAGGCTAGGGTAAAAATTCTTTGTTGAGGTATGTTTATCCATCAATTTCTTCATCTATTAATCTGCTAACAACTTAAAAATGATTAGAACTATTATAAATGATGGAATTATGGGTTAAAATCTCAGGTTCGTGAAATTGTGAAAAAACCTATGTGTAGGTGTAATATCACCTAGGATTATTTCTAGTTTGTAAACTAGCATTCCCTAGCAAGAAATTATTGTTCTAAATATGAATTTCGGTGGTTGGAAAACTCTAGTTTAATAAAGATGAGACCTTTATCATGAAAATTTCTTAAGAGGGGGTAATTCGAGTAGAAACTCTATTAATTGAGATAATGAGAGTATAATAGAATTAATTGGTAATTGAATCACCCTTGGGTAATTTTATAGACTGTGAATAAGGATAGATATAGTGGGTTTGAATCCCCAAAACATTTATTTGAAGACTAAATAATTAGTTAGTCTTACAATAATTTGTTTATATTAGATGTTGAACATTTCGAGGCGTTAAGAAAAGGAAATCAATCATTGAGTAGCTTGCTTTCTCTATGATCTTCGATCGAGGTATGCTATGGTTTAATTTTATGTATAGAATTGATAAATAACACTTATATATATATCATAAAATTGATGAAGACATCATGATTAGGGCTGTGGGCATTGTGTTCTAGTGAATGGCCTTTAGAATAATATTATAAGGATAACATGAATTTGTGTGTCTTTCATGTGATGATAAATATGAATAAAGTTTGGAATGACTAATATGAATAAGTTGATTGAAATTGTGTGTGAATAATTGTAAAAGAAATCTGAAAATTATTATAGCAAGAGTGGAATGAACTTGGGAATCTGATAGAGTAAAACTATGTGTATTTTGTTTATGTTAATAGCGAATTATTATCGTACTTGATAATTTGTAACACCTAGGATTTGAAAAGGAAGGAAAATGCAATTTTTGGACTGGTGTCTGTGTCTACGGGTGCCATCTATCATAGATGCTTCTATGGGCCATAGATGACAACCGTAGGAAATGGGAAAATAGCTTTTCAAAATTCAAACCCCAGAACTCTTTTTACGGTTCACCAGGGCGGTCTGTCAATTTTTATACAAGTAGTAAATAGGTCTCGTAGGTGAGTTCCAGACATAGTGAAATTTTGAGGGTCAAAGTTGGGTTCTACGGATGGCATGTCCAAAAAGTAGGTAGACATACGAACCGTACATGGGATCCATCAAAAGAAACATAGAAACTTAGATGAGTCGTAGATTCCCCTTGTGTAAAAGAATAAAATATTCTTTTAAAATCTCAGCCCTACAGAAGGAAATGATGAATTGTAGTTAGTTTTATCGGTCATAAAAAGGGTCTCGTGGAACTGATCTTGACTTAGCTAAATTTTACAGATGAACTTGTGTTCTATGGATGAGGTCTATGGACCGTAAGAATTTATACGGTCTGTAGGAAGGTCTCATGGGAAGTAAGGTTAATTTAGGTTTCTAAAGTTGGTTCTACGGTTGACGCCGTAGAAAGTGCTACGGACCGTAGGTCCAAACCGATAGGGCTGTCCGATAGTTATTTCTTCATTGTATTTGGGTCTTTTCATATGCATTAAATACTTATACCATATCATTTTGATCAAAATTTTAAGTCCTGTAACTACCTTTCAACCCCTAAATCTGTCCAAACCCTCACAATTACTCAAATTCCCAAAACCCATCTACATTCATCTTCTCAAATTCTCTCTCACGTTCAAAGGAAACAGAAGCTAGGGTTTCCAAATCAAGTATCATTTTCATCACTTCTTTTGAGCTTTGATCCTCAAGGTATGTAGGGTTTCATCAATGGATTCCATTCACCCATTGAGATCCAAAATATCTCAATTCTCCGTATTCAATTTCATCAAAATTAATTAGGTTTTCATACAATTCTTCATCGGTCTTTATTTTTATGATTCAATTACTTGGTTTTAGTCTTCTTATATTTAATTTCAATTACATGTTGTTGGATTGAATTCATAGGGACCCATACATTATTCATGATTTTGACTATGAATTTAAGAAGATATGAGTTTATGAAGAAAGTGATGAATTTATGAATGGTGACTTATGAAAGTTTATGCATGATTAAAAAAAGATTATTTATGATCTAAAGGTTGCTTTTAAGATAAGCATCTACGAAATTGTGGAAGGTTCTCTCACATAGTAAGGAATCATGATTGGTGAAAGGTTTTCGCATACATACATAATTCATGATTCAAGGAGCTACTTTATGATGATAATCTTGGATTGGTATCTTAATTGTTCTTTTCCATGTATGATATTATATTTATGAAATTGACTTTTCTATTGGGATTCAGTTAGCACTGAGAGAACTTTCGGGTGGAGGCTCAAATAGGCTCGTCTCTAGTAGCAACCTCTAGTTACAAACTACGTGCCCCCGTAGGATTGTCTTAAATAACCTAGGTAGTGGATACACAAATAGCATATAAATTATGATACAGAGTTCTACCTTGACAATTAGACTCTCCCTTCTCAATGTAGAAGTTACATCGGATTTCATGTCATAGCTCGCATAGTCTATTGTTGGTTAAAGCTAATATCCCACAAAATAAACTAAATATACTTCCATGGTTTTATGAAGGTTTCTTGATGATTTTTAGATGCATTATCCATGTTCATGATTTACGATTCTATTTAAAAAATTTATTTGTATGCTTTGACTCGGTCATGCATGTCATGTTTTCGATTATGTCCCCTTATGATCATATTTTATATGTTTATGCATATCCCTCATACTTAGTACATTTTGATGTACTATTGCATACTTGTGCTAACATTGTTTCATTAATGTAGGGTCGACACTCCTTGATGAGTCCTAGATTTGGACTCATTTAGGGCTTTGTTTTAATAACTTTAGTGTCCTCAAATGCCTAATTTACGCTATAAACTAATGATAAAGCCTTGATTTTCAGGTTTGTGGATTAAGAAGCAAAGCAAGGACACTAACAAGCAAAAAGGAACAAAACAAGATGAAGAAGTGGAGAAAGGCGAGCCTGATGATCGCCAAGACCACTCGGTGAGTGGACGAGTGGCTCTTCAGTCCGCTTAAAGTTCCAGTGTGCCAGCCCTTAGGTAAGAAACCAAGTCGGCGACAGATATGGGCAGTCGGTGAATTACCGATCGGGTCTGCGATGACAAGATGGATCACCCAAAGTTATAGGACTTGCGGATGTTGAAGGCCTATGCAGAATGGCGACAAAATAGGATACTCAGCGGATCGCCGATCGGTTCGGCGAGGCACGACTTAATCTGCCAAGTAGACTTTCTGGCTTAATTTTGGGAAACTATAAATTAGATTTTAAATGTAATTTTGAGGAGTTCTCTCCCAGTCTCTGCGAGATATTACAGTTCCCATTCTAGACTTAGAGTTTTCATTGGATTTTAGAGTTAGAATTGTACAATTTCAGAGGATTTTGCAAGTGGGTTATTGATTTTCTTCAATTTGGACCATTGTAAAAGCTTGAATACTCTTACCCAGATCATGGCTAATGCATTTGGTAATTGTTTTTCTATTTTTATGATGTGTGGCTAAAACCCCAATTCTTGGGGTGTGATTATGTGATTATAGGTTGAATTAGCTTATGGGTATTGCTCATTACTAATTTAAATGCTATATTGAAGTGGGTTCAATCATTAGATGTGTTTTTATTTATTGATTACAGTTGCAAATGCAGTTCTAATTTTGTGTTCATAGCTTGCTCGAGAGAGAGGTTTTAGAACCAAAGCTTTTGAGTAATGATTTGTGGGTATTGGGTTGATTTGGGTTCAACTCGAGAGAGTGAATCCTAAACCCAATCCTACCCATCTTGCTTGAGAGAAAAGAGGTATTAAGGTTGTGGGCTGTTCTTTTTTGTTAAGCTTGTTGATGTTCGAGAGAAATCACTTGAATCGAAGTAGTTGTTCGAGAGAAAGCTATTTCACTCATAGTCTAGCCTACCCACTGATGTTTAGCTATTTATTAGTAGTTTCAATTACCCATATAGCAAAATTTTCCAATAATCGATCACATCCTGAAATTCCTCTCAATATTGTTAATTCAGTTTTGTGTGACTGCGTTGTAGCTGACAATTGCAAACCAAAACCCCCCATTTGACATTTATTGTCACCCTCTTTTGACTTTCTTATATGTCTTTTTTTTGATAATTTTTATTTCTATAGCTGATTAGACCACATTTGTACTTCCTAATTGAATTTCAACACGTACCACTCCCTGTGGGTTCGCCCCCAAATCTTAGTTGGGTTTTATACTGCTTAACGATCGTTTGCACCTAGAATTAGTTGAGGTGTGCTTGAAACGTTAAATCAAAATGACGCCATTGCCGGTGAGTGGTGTTGTTTAAAATTCTTTTAGTGAAGTTAAATCGTGATCTCTTTAGTTATAGTTGAATCTACTTACTCTAGTTTTTGGTTTAGTGTTGCTTGTGTTGAACAGAGGAAGAGATGAGCATAAATTGAAGTAATGGTAGCTAAGTGGGCCACCAAGACGACATTGGGAACCTCAATGATGTCAATGACCCAAATGTCAATAACCCAATCCAAGTGGGTGGTGTTGGTGCCATTTGTCTACCATCGGTTGAAGGAAACACCATTTTTCACATCATAAGCACAATGCTTCAGCTCCAACAATTGAAAGGATTATTTGGGGGGCTGGCTCATGAGGATCCCCATGAGCACATCAGGAACTTCGTGGATGTCTGTGGACTGTTCTCATTTAAGAACATATCAAAAGAATCGATCTGTCTCAGGTTGTTTCCGTTCTCTTTTATGGGTGAAGCTACTAAATGGTTGGCTGAGTTACCGAGGGCTCCATCACCTCTTGGGATGATCTGACCACAACGTTCCAAGCCTCTAAGAGATGACATCATAGGTTTCAAACGCTTGGAAGGTGAGTCAATCCATGAGACATGTGTAAGATTTAAGAAGCTGGTGCTTCAGTGCCCAACTCACGGACTTCCAAATAATGTGCTGCTGTAACACTTCTATAGGAGCCTCGATTCGATATACAAATGAGCGGCTGATCAACTTTCTCCGGGTGGTATAATGCAACAACCCTATGCAATAGCGTTCTAACTTTTTGATAGCATGACCAAGATCAACAGGGCATGGTACACTCTTGAAAACCAAGTCTCTCCTCTCACTTTCAAAATGACAAAAGAGTACATCGAAAAGGATCAAGAGAGAGACCAAAACATGGCCAAAATGATGACCCAACTGGATATCTTGGCTAAAAATTTCATGGGTGCTGGTACAACGAGTGTTAATGCTATGGGTGTTGGTGGAGTAAACCCTGATGAAGCACAATTTGAAGCGTTGTACAATGAGGAAGTGAACTTTCTAGCCAATCAAGGAGGAGGTTATTGTGCAAACTACCGAAGACCGAGTGGAAATTAAGGATGGAATAGAGATGAGGGCTGGAGAGACCGTGATAGAGATTGGCATGATCATAATGCCACATGCAAGAAATGAGAGGGGGAGAATGATAGGTATGTTCTTCCCCATGGGTGTCAAAAGCCCAAGGAGTATGAAGGTGGCCGTACAAAAGATATGCTCTCACGCATTCTCAATAAAGTTGAAGGGTCAGACAAAGTGTTGAAAGAGATGAAAGATGATGTCTCGACTCTTAATTAGATGGTGACCTCTCATTGAATCTTTATTAAGCAGCTGGAGACCCAAATGAGTCAAATTTCTTCACATTTGAATCCAAGACAACACAGGGGGTTGCCTAGTGACACAATGGCAAACCCCACAAATAAAGCTTGATTTGGTATCCTTGTCGTGCCACGACGTTAACTAAGGCGCTTCTTGGGAGGAAACCCAAGTTTTTAATGTTTTAGTTTTTGATTTTGAATAACAGGTTTTGAGTGTTCAGGTTAAAAGGTGAAAAGTGTTGAAAAATGGTTAGTTTGTTGAGCAAAAGTCCATTTGGCGACCCACCGAACAAGTCGGCGAGCCTTGACATGGACCGCCGTTTGAACCATCGGGTCTTAAGGGGCATTCTGTAAAACTCGGCGGACTAAAATCATAATTGGTGATTCACCGAACAGGTTGGCGAGCCCGACTTTGTCCGCCATTTGAACCCCCAAAATTGCTGAAGGTTCTGTAAAACTCAGCGAGGAAAACACCACTCGGCGCATTGCCGAGTGGATCAATGATCACGACTTCCTCCGTCGATGGTGCCGCGAACTGAAAGGTTTTAAAGGTCAAATGGTTTAAAATTTCAAAATCCTTCATATTCTCTCATTTTTTACCCCCGTGCATTCTCACCTGAGTTTTAAATCTTCCATATTTTACTGCTTTTACCCGTTCTTTTTGTGAATTCATGCTCGGAGTTGGGGAACTTTGCTGCCTAGTGATATAAATTCTAATTTTGGCACTAAGATTGGTTTTCCAAACCCCGCACTTTAATTTGTGGTTGAACTTGAATGCAATAGGTAAAGGTGTGTTGTTGATATTGGGTAATTGCTTTAATTGTGTATAATGTGCTGGTTTGCCCGTTTTGATCCAAAATGCTTACCTAAATTCTTACAAATGTCTATTCCCGTGTCTTGTTTGACGAAATTGGTTATAAATTTTGTTGGTTTGCGGTTTATTTGTGTTGGGTCTAGTTGGGTGAAGTCTAAGAAACCCCAAATTTTGCCAAATGACTTAATTTGCCCAATGATGGAGCGTTTGACGTCATTCTTAAGGGCAAAAATTGTCAAATGGCCAATTTAGGCCAAATTGGGGGGAAATCTGAGTACCCCGGGGGCATGGGTCGATTGGGTCTGCCTTTAATTGAATATTGAATTTGTTTGATTTTGAATTTGGGGTTGGTGAGCTACTCAAGCTCGCCGAGTGGTTCGGTGGTTCGCCGATGTCCTCCTCAGATCGCCCTTAATTTCAAATTTTGGTTAAGTTGTTCTGTAACTTTCGACAGGAAGCCTGAGCTCGCCAAAAGGTTCTCTTGATCACCCTTTCTTCTCCCCTAACCCTTAAAATGAATTGTAACTTTCGGTGGGCTACCTCTAACTCGCCAATTGGTGTCGCGATTCACCGAATGGCCCTGAACATCACCGACATGCCTTGATTCTGGAAACTTTTCACGCTGGTACTTTTGGTGAGCCCAATCTGGCTCGCCTAAGTGACTTGGCGACTCGCCGACTGGTTCGGCAAGTCTTTCTGCAACTTAATTTCTGCATTTTTCTTGGACTGTTTCTAACACTTTTCTATGTGTTTTGTAGATATGGCTAGAAAAAACTTGGATAATAGTAGCATGCCACCCTGAAAAAGAGGACGAGGGATTGTGATAAATGAGGAAGCAACTGCTTCCAATGCAAAGAGAAAGAAGTTACCTCCTAAGGGAGGCAAGTGCAAGGGCAAGACGCCCATAGCTGAGACACTGGAGCAAAACTTCGGCAGTGAGGGGGAGTCAATTGATTCTCAGGCTTCATTCTCTGAGCCTGAGGATAATCAGTTACTACAGGCCCGGCGAGCAGAGCTTCGTTCAAAATCTCATCATTATTAATCTAGGATTCTGGAGCCGAACCTACTTACTTCAAATTCAGTGCAAACTCCAGCACAGACGGTGGTTCCAGCACCACCAGTTCAAGGTCCTCCTCCCCGGTTACTCAACCAGTTAAAGGCCGAGGGATTGAGGACCATTTTGGAAGAGAAGAGATTGTCCACGGATGGTGTAGTGGACAGATACCCAGACGTGTGAGACACTCTCTGGTTCCACCATTTCGAGATCTTCATCAGGCCTCGTGGTCCATACATTCCCACATGGGTCTGGGAGTTTTATACTACTTACAGTGATCTGGTACCTAGGGGAACAAGAAGGCCAGTGCCTTCAGATTAGTGGAGTCTGTGATTGTCTGAGGGAGGACAATGAGATGCAAGAACAGTGATATAAATGTTGTATTTGAGAGGGCTACAAAATTTGCACACGAGTACCAGAGCATGACTTCTACCCAGACTGTGGATGACCTTAAGAGATGGCTAGCTCCCCTCATTTCTGACACCACCCCAAGGTGGATTGAGGTTGGAGCACCTATTGATAAGAAGGATCTGATCATTGCAGCTCGATACTAGTTTGGATCATTAGCAGCAGAATCATGCCTTCACATAATGAGTCCATTCTCCGCCACCCAAGGGTGGCCTATCTTGGTTCTATCATAGCCAGAAAACGGCTAAAGTTTGGATTGATTATCGAGCAGGAGATGGGCCATGAGGGCCAACCAGTGCCAGACGCCCCATCCATTTTCGGTACTCATTACAGAGTTTTGTCAATGGGCTGGAGTTCCTCATGGTGAGAAGAGGGAGTCGAGGTTACACCTACATCTTCGACCGACATCCGGTGAATAGAAGTCGAGTACACACGGGACGAGGCTGATAGGAGGAGGGAAGTTGTGGTGGATACATCCCCGGAGGTCGATATTAATACACTACCTGCAGAGGAAGTCTTGCCTACGCCGACCTCCAGGCCTTCAGGTACTTCTAGTTTCACTCCATCTCAGGCCCCGAGTTCTTCTGCTGCTCTCCCGCCCCCAAGAGCTACTGCTGGTTCGACAGCCTTTAGGCCTCCAATCACTCAGGCCATACTCCTCAAGATGGGGTACCTAGCCCATTCTGCCGATGTGTGGGCTTCCCGGCTAGAGGCCGAGGTGCCTTGGATGATTGAGAGAGCTCTTACTGATGCGTTGACACCTCTCCGGGTTTCCATTGATGCTCTCACAATGAGACTAGATATTTGTGAGAGAGGACATGGTGTGACTGCTGAGGTTTCGGCTTTGAAAGTCAATTTTTTTGAGTTGAGGAAGGATATGGACCATCTGGAGTCCACAAACTTTACTTTGCTATTTTGGACGGTGTAGATCCCAGTTGATCCGAGTGTTGAGATTTCATCCTGTGCTGAGGTACCTCCGGCTACCACCAAAGATGATATTATGGAGGATGCTGTTGTTGCTGAGTCTGAGGCCGAGACAGATGAGGAGCAGCTTGAGGTGATAGATGCAACTGTTTATGAGGACCTTGCCGATGTAGAGGGTGCCATTTTTGAGACAGCCCGGTAGGCCTCCTTGAGAGACACTACTATGAAAGGCTCTAGTGGAGCCACAGTTGATGCTACACTGAACATTGATGCCCAAACTCAGAGTGTTACCCCGACATACGGAGTGACTGAGTAGACATGGTGATTTTTCCACTCCCTCTTTGTTATTTTGTTATACTTTATTTTGTTTTTAGTTGCATTTGAGAACAACTGCTTCTTTTTGTTGGGTGGGGTGAGGTATTTCCATACCTACCTCTTGTGATTTTGATTTGTTTTGTGAATATTGGGCTTATTTTGTTGATATATGTATGGTTTGATCTTGATCTTGTGGATGTTTTAGCTTATGGCCCATGGTTTTGAATAAAAATGGACTTGGACCAAATTTTAAAATCTTGTCACCTCTTTTGTGTGTGATTGTGGTTGTTTTTGTGCGAATTTGAGTGTCAGTTGTGGTCAATACCGATGACTTGAATAGTGCTCTTAATTGAACGAAATAAATGTGTGGCTACAATAAGGCAAATAAAGTTGCATAGACAATGTGTGAATCTTTAGCATCTCGTTGTGACTAGCCAGTTGTCGAATGAGTCTCTTGTGATGAACATTGCACACTAGCTAGAAAGTGTGGGTCTTGTTTGATATTGATACCATTGTCTTATGTGATGAGATTACTTTGAACATTTTGTGTGATGACACCTAGAATTTGCCTTGTTGGTCCGGTTGATTGAGTGATGCAAGCACTTAAAATGATCTTAGGTAACAATTTTGAAGAGTGAAAACAAATTGACAACATACCTCTTTTGTGGCCAACCTTGTGAGATGAGTGAACCTTGCTTGGAAATTTTTGAGCCTTACCCTTTTCTTGGAAGAAACTTGAACAATTGTAACCTCTCTTTATCAATTCACCCATAACTTTCATGAAGTGTGATTTGTTTGAATAGCCAACTTAGGCCAAAAGCCTAAGTTGGAGGTGTGGTGAAAAAGAAGGAAAGTCAAGAAGTGTGAGAAATCCCCTTTTGAGTAATGGTTGACTCTTATGCAGCACTATTTGAACCTTGTTGTGTGCATTAATGTTGACTCTTATGCATCATTATTTGAGACATCCTTTTTGAACTGCTGATCTTGAGTTTTACTTGAGGACAAGCAAAATTTTAAGTTGGGGGTGTTGATGAGTCCTACATTTGGACTCATTTAGGGCTTTGTTTTGAAAGCTTTAGTGTCCTCAAATGCCTAATTTATGCTATAAAATGATGTTAAAGCCTTGATTTTCAGGTTTGTGGATTAAGGAGTGATCTTAAGCATATTTATACACCAAAGTTGTCAATATTTTCCCATGATGTGATTAAATTGAAGAATAATCTCGAGTCTATTAGCTTGATTTCATGTAACTTGCGATGATTGTGCACTAACACATGTGCTTAGTTGTTTCAGGAACTTTCAAGGAAGTTGGAGTTGATTTAGAGAAGAAGAAGCAAAGAAGAGAAAAAAAAAATTAAGGCTGGAGGTACCAGTGTCTGGCGTATTGCCTGGCGCGGCGTGCCAAGGCTTGAACAACAGAGAAGTTTGCCAGGCGCGATTCCAGGCGCAACGCACCACCATGAAAATTACTGACCAAAGCCTAGCGCACTGCTAGGTGCGACGCGCCACAGTGGGAACTTCAGAACAGTTTTCCAGGCACAATGAGAGGCGCAGCGCCCCAGCTCCTATTCCATTTTTCCAGCAAAAATTGTATAAAATAGGACTCCTAGTTGAAGTAGAATTTGGTTATAATTTTCTTAACTTCTATAAGTAGACCCTTAGCGCTATATTGTAGGGAGTTCGACATTATTTTGGTGTGCAAGAGCAAGTTTCATTGTTTGTAATAGGTTTTACTTTTCTAACTCTTCTATTTTCCGAAAATCGCATGAACAATTGTATTTTGTGGTTTTTTAATAGTATGAGTGAATAAACGCCCTAGTTCTGGGGTTGTAGCTATGAATTGAATGTTGATTAATTAAGGTTCTTGAATTAGTTCTTGGTTGTCAATATAAGTTACTTCTATATTCGTGTTTTACTATTTTAGGCTTGTTCACCATAAGATAAATCTATTGTCTATTCTTAAAATAGAGGAGAGGGTAGATAGACCAACGAATATAGAAAAGCTCGATCATCCATTACGAGTTGATGTCTGTTCAGGAGTGACGCCTGGACGAACAACTTGCTTGGTTATGAAATAGGATGAAATTAAATGCTCGCCAGTTAGGCCTGCTATCCCCAGTCAACGATGTCATTAGACAACTAACTGGAGTAGGCGACTAGAGGTCGAGAGACCCGACTTATACAATTAATCCTATAAACCAGTAACTTGATAACTAAAATTAGTTCTAAGCCAAGAATATGATACATGAGATTCATTGCATACTGCATCCCTGGAATTGTGTTTTACTTGCTTAAACACCATCTTAAAGTCGTTCGCAATTAGTTACTTTTAAATTTACTGCACAATTAGGAATAGTAGTTAAACAATCATCATCATCTCTTTAAATGGTTACTTTTGTTTAGTTGTAGAATTAAGTATTAAATATAAGTCGATCACAAGTCCCTTGGGAACGACAACTCATTTCTTTAGGAAACTATATTACTTGAGCGACCAAGTACACTTGCGTGTATATTGGGGAGCAACAAGTTTTTGGTTCCGCTGCCGGAGACTTAGAAATTGATTTATATTTGATTTTCTTAAGTCTACAATTAGAATATTCAGGTGCTAATAATTTGATCTTAGATTTTTATTGCAGGTACTCGACTTTCAAGTCTGGTTCGAAAAGGAGAACTTGTCGAACTAGACAACAAAATTTAAAGAGCTTTACGCCAACGCAGAAAAATGGCTAATCAAGGATGCCATAGAGAATTGGGGTTAGGTCTTCAAGAAAATAATAAGGGTAAATTATTCATTTTAATAACCAAGAAGTACCCCCCCCCCAATCATACCAGTAAGACCAGTCTGTGATGTGGAAGTCCCACTCACAACCAATGTGGCGTCTAGTATAAGGAAACCACCACCGGAGGGTCGATCTGAACTAAAACAGGGCATGGTACAACTCCTCCATTCTAATGGACAATTTACCGGTCGCCCCCACGAGGATCTTCAAATCCACATTAGGAGCTTTTTAGAGATTAGTGATACATACATCCCAAAGAGAGTCTCATCGGACTATGTGAGGCTGAGGTTGATCCCATATTCATTGTTAGAGCCGCCAGACAGTGGTTAGACTCAGAACCACCAAACTCCATCAGTACATGGGATTATCTAGAAAATAAGTTCTTGAGTTGATTCTTTCCATCCAAGAAAACCACACGGTTGAGGAGTGATATATTAAACTTTAAGCAAAACTAGGGGGAGGATATGTACCAAGCATGGGCTCATTTTAAACAAAAGTTGAATGCTTGCCCGCACCACTGCAAGCTAATGAGGTACTTGCTCACTCGTTCTTTGAGGGTTTGGATTCTAATGCACGTGTACTTCTTAATAGTGCAGCAGGTGGACAAGCCCTAGCAAAAACCCATGAGGAGTTATTCAACTTACTCGATAGACTCTGAGAAGGAAACCCAGGGTATGAGGGGGAAATGCCTAGAACCACAACCCAAAGGGCCGCGGGAATCTTAGATGAAGATCAAGTTACCGCCAAAAATGCCAAACTGGATGTGATACAACATAATATAACCATGCATTTCAAAAAAATATTCCTAAACCAAGCATCGGTTAACATGGTACAACAAACAGCTAATTGGTGTGGGGTATGTAGTAGTGGAGCTCATCAAACCAAACAATGTGAGGCAAACCCGGATTTCGTAAACTATGTGGGTAATGCGCATAGAGGTGGAGGTTAGCAAAACTATCGTAATACATATAAATCTAGTTGGAGGAACCATTCAAACTTCTCATGGAGTGGGAACCAAAACCAAAACCAACCGCAATGGGCTAACCAATACTATTCCCAAGGGGCTGGGCAACAATACCAAAATTCTAACCAAGGCACAAATCATAGTGCACCAAAGGGGGGGTTGATTAATGAGGAGTTACTCCAAAAGTTAATGGCTGAACTAGGGACAAAGATAAATGCTAGGATATATAAGCAGGATGAGAACATCAGAAACATCCAAATGTCCCAAATGAGTTTAGAGAAACAAGTTGCGCAAGTAGCCAATTCTCTGAACTTGCGTCCCCAAGGTGGACTTCTTGGTGTTACTGAACCCAACCCAAAGCAACTGAATGCGGTAAGTACTAGAAGTGGGTTATAACTAGAGGAACTAGCTCCAAAAAAGAGAGATGCTGAGGCAGGTAATAAAGAAATGAAATTGGAAGACGTAGTAAAGAATTCCAATGTTGAGACGCCCGTTTCTCAAAAGAAACTACCCCCTCCATTTCCACAAAGGCTCAGAAAGAGGAATGAAGATGAATACTTTGGTAAGTTTCTCTCTCTCCTTTTGTACTCAGTTTATTGCATGAAAATTAGAACCCTAGCTATGTATTTCTTTAGTACTTGACTTACACATGTTAGGTCAGATATTTCTTCATATATACATGCTCTAGTTTAGAACACCACATTATCAGTATATTTCAGCATAAACCCTATTTCTAGTTATAAATCTTGAGAAGCTTTTTTTAAGACCACACTTGAGTTTTAAATTGAGTTTTTGAGAAAGTTAAGATGAGTTTTGAGAAAGAGATTCTAAAACATTATTAGTATGACAATCGAATAGGTCATCAATGTATGAACAGTATGGTATCTAGATATAACATCAATGCATACTTCCCAAGTCATCAATGATCATGCTATATATGATTTTGAATTGTTTTCTAAGAAGGAGTTTTCAAGTATGAGTATCTACATATCAGTATTTTGAGCAATTCAGTATTTCAGTCATAATGTATTCAGTTATACATGCCTCGGTTTATGAATGCATCATTATCAAATTAATTGTTGCATTCTCAGATTGCATGTTCAGTTTTGAGTTATCCATTATATACAGAAACTTAGTCATAATGTGTTAACCACTTAATCTATTGGGAGTAGCATAATACCAAGTTAGACTAGGGTTCAGCGTACCCATATAGTCCCAGAACTACGAGCCACGTAGGTGTAAGTACCCTCATTTTGAAATATCAGTTAGTGATCACGCCAGTCATGCCTCTATAACTTTGGTCGGGTATATTGGGTCCTCTCGGTGGGGTGTATACATCGGACTCCACATTTAGCTCATGTGTTTTTATTGTCGGTTATTAGTAGCTCCCACAGTTCACTCAGATTCTATTGCATTGACCTCATTTACAATACAGTCAGTATTCAGTTTAAGCGTGTTATAAATTTGGTCATTGCATTCAGTTAGCTCAGTATTCAGTATATATATCATGTTCAGATTATGCTCTCACTTTATTGCTCGTTCAATTATATGTTTATTTCAGCTTTATTCTATCATGCATGCTCAGTACCTTTCAAGTACCGACGTATACATGCGCTACATCTTCTCGTGATGTAGGTTCAGGTTCTCAGCATCGAGATCACACTCAGATCGATTCTTGATCTCCAGTTCAGCGGAATCAGTGGTTAGTCCTCATTCTTTGAGTACTAGTGGCATGTTTATCTTTTCAGTATTTTTAGTCCTTTAGTTTCAATTTTGCAAGACTTAGCTGGGGTATGTCCCAGCCTTTCTAGTCAATTACAGGCTATTTTCAGACATAGTTAGATTCAGCTTAGTATTTAGTTAATATTTTCTTTGTATTAAACTCATCCGTTTTCATTCATCTCAGTTATAGTATACGGGTATTCCACATTTTTTTCATTTTATTTATGATTATAGCTTCCGCATCAATTTATTATTCAACTTATCTTTAGTATGCTCATGATCATGCCGGTAGGGTTAGCTCACTTGTGGTCCTAGGTCCTGTGTCTACGTCTCAGGGTAGTCTCGGGGTGTGACATCAAGTAAATCTTAGTACCATTTCTTATCCACAAACTAATGGAAAGGTCGAGCATACTATCAATACTATCGAGGATATGTTACGTGTCTACGTATTATATTTTAAAGGATGTTGGGATGATCATCTACCCCTTATTGAGCTTACTTATAATAGTAGCTTCCAAGCTAGTATTCAGATGCTCCTTAGTAATCATTATACGTGTAAAAGTTAGGTCACTGACCTGTTAGTTCGAGGTCAGGAAAGTAGAGTTGCTAGATCCCAATCTAATCCAGCAAGCGATGGAAATGTAAATTTTAAAAGAGAAAGGTTGCATACACCACAAAGTCGACAGAAATCTTATACAGATATTCAATAGTGAGAATTAGAGTTTAATCTAGAAGATTGGGTTTCCATGAAATTATCACCTATGAAAGGCATCCTGCGATTTGGAAAGAAAGGAAATCTTAGTTCCAAGTATGTTGGTTCGTAATAAGATTATTTGAAGGATCGATAGGGTGGCATATGAGCTTGATTTTCCTCCAGAGCAGTCCATATAGTGTTTCATGTATCTATGTTGCGGAAGTTCATCGGAGATCCTTCACATATTATGCCCGTTGAGGATATTGTCATCGCTAAGGACTTATCTTATGTTGAGGTACCTGTGGCTAATTTAGATTGACAGGTATTAAAGCATCGAACTAAAGAAATGGCTTCTGTGAAAGTGATATGGAGGAATAACAATGTCGAGGAAATGACTTAGGAAGCCAAGGAGGAATTGAGGAAGAAGCACTCCCAGGTATTTACGACTTAAGGTGAGTCACATTTTCAATATTGAAAATTATTCCTTTACAACAACTTCAATGGATTTTAAATGACTTGAAAGTGGACTTTATATATTTTGTCGAGAGAAAGCTATACAAACCCTAGTAGTTGAAATGCTCTGAATTGGATTTAAGTTTTGCGAATGTAACAAATATATCCTTGCAAATAACATAATAGAGGCAAAGAAATGCAACCAAGGAATTGTCTCGAACCATTTACGAACGAATGTTCTTAGTGTGGGAGAATATGAGATCCCCATTTTTTTTGCATAATATGCATAGTGTGGTGTGGTTATATGAGGTGTATATGACTTATTAAAGCACTTTAGGTGAATAAAAATTCAAATGGATGGTACTATCAAAGAAATAAACTAATGTTTTAGGTCTAAGGAATTCCTTAAACAAAGATTTGGGTTAAAGAAATGACTTGTATAGCACTTTGACCGCTTAGAAAGTTTAAAATAATCGGTAGTTTTGGGATAAGACTAAGAGTATCTAATATGCTAAGTGTAATGTGTAATGAGGTATAATATTATCACAATGGTCATATGTTAAGTTTTGAAGTCATGCAAGTTGTGAAATAAAAGTCGACAAAAGTTCTCACAAATTTCTTTAATAAATTTTCTAAAATTTAGGTCAAATGCCTCAATTTTTTTCTCCCAATATATAAGGATTTAAAGGGGAAACAATATACCAAACCAAAGTTCTACGAGTCTAGTTTGGAACACACAAATCTCACGTCAAACCAAAATCAGAGTAAAGTGTTATGAGTGTTTTACCACAGACTATCTAGGTTGAAACTGGGTTGCAACCTAGATTGGGTCAAAAGGAAGTATAAAGGCAGCATTTTTGATGTTTTAAGACATAAAAACATTTCATTTCAGTTCTTAAACAGAGAGAAATCATTAGAGAGGGTTCCAATGGATTTCTTGAGTGATAAAGGTGTGTTTGTAGCGATTTCGACAATAAAGTTTGCCCTCGTGGCTAGAAATGTGATCTCTATGTATGATCATCATTTTCCCCTTCTATTAACTGTGCTTGGAGGTAGTTTTGGAATATAGAAATTGGTATTTCTTGGTAGTTCTTCAAGCTTAACACTTAGTTTGCTAAGCTACCCATCTCGGGACTCTTTTATGATCATTTTTGTGAAGTTCTACCGACGTTTCATCAAGTTATAATCCTATGAAATATCTACCAATTTAATATCATAATAAATTGTTTATAGGTGTGATAAGTTGCATATATATAGTGTTTGAAAATCTTAGGACATAAGGAACAACTTATGTGAAGGAACTACGGGCATGTGGACGTTCGTTGGAAAGGAATGTTAAGGGTAAACTTTGTCCTTACTTTTAGCATGAATTTTGGGAAATTACTAAAACGTCAAATGCAATATTAAACTTTTGTATTGCTAGAAAAACCTTATGTGAAAGGAATTTTGATCACAACTAAAGTATTTGATGATTCTATTATATTGATATTCTACTCGTTTGGTTAAATAGGATATTCAGCATCTACATGTCATTTCGTTGACTTTCATGATTATATGTCCATATGTTTGAATTCTTATTCGTATTTGGGTTGTGTGACTTAAAAGAATTATGAAGGGACATTAAGAATTTGCAACCAGACATCCTTCCTCGCTAAAGTATATTTTGATAAACTTTAAAGTAACACGTCGATTTCCAAAACACTCACATATAACTTGTATGTTTAAACTACTAAAGAACATGGTTTTTTGAAATACTCTCTTTTACAAATTATTATGGAAATACGTATAGAAACTAACTAAAGGTCCTTACTATCTTTATGAACATCTACAGGTTTAAGCTACCTTTCTAAATTCATCTTAAGTGTTTAAGTTTAATAAAAAAACATGTGAGGTTCTACTACGCCTTTACAAGTTACACAAAAGTGATTATGAGAATAAGTGTACCAAAGAGCCAAAATGGCTAAGTTCTTATGGCATACTAAATGAATTCAGAGTTCATATCATGGCATGTTATATGCATTAACTCCGAGCTATGTTAAATGTAGATGGTACATATGGCCACAAGTTGGCAAATATGATATCGGTTAGCTAGTAGAACAGACCACCATTGCCAGCATTTAGTTAGGTATGACATGACTTTGCATCTATATATATGTATATGTATTTACGACATTTGATTACACGAGCATACCATGTATATTTGATTACTATTAGGTCAGTTGTACGCCATGAAGAGTTTCAGTTTTAGGTGATATCTCTAGTACCCTTTTTTATAATAGCTATTTACGATTCTACTTTCCGCCTTACATACTAGTATATTTTTATTCGTACTGACATCTCAGTGCATAGGGATGCTTCATTTTTGTTTCATGTGAGCAGGTCCAGGCAGGGATTCTGATCGACCACTCCACTAGTATTCAAGGTTCAACGAAGAGTTGGTAAGATCCACCTTTTCTTTAGCTATTAAAGGATGTTTAATTTTGTTGTACATGTTGGGTATAGTCGGGGCCTTGTCCCGACCAGTGCTTATAACACTCTTAGAGGATATTGGGGACACAATATTTTGGGCTTCTTTCTGCAGCTTATAGCCTCCAAACCATAGGTTTGGTATGTGCATATATATATATGTGTGTGTGTGTGTGTGTTTGTGTTTGTGAGTGTGTGTGCGCGCACGCGTGTGTGTATGTATGTATGTATTTCTTCAATTACGCCCTCGCCGGCCATCCAATGCTTCATTACTTTGGCTTGTCTACCTTAATTTATAACTTATTGTTATACAAGTTGTGACCTTAATGGTTCAGTCTTAATAGTTCAGATGTTATGTTTCCCAAATTTTTGGACCCATAGTTTAGTCAGCTAGT
Source organism: Solanum tuberosum (assembly GCF_000226075.1). Lineage (NCBI taxonomy): Eukaryota > Viridiplantae > Streptophyta > Magnoliopsida > Solanales > Solanaceae > Solanum > Solanum tuberosum. Next base: position 620,088 of record NW_006238933.1, on the reverse strand, counting down.
ATGTTTCATGGGCTAATTTTTTTGAATTAGGTGTCGTGTGTTAGTCGTGCCTCCCCTAGATTGGGGCGTGACAACACTTTGTTACATAAAACCCAAGTTCCATAATAAATCAATACTACACTTCCTCGGCACTCTAACCTGGTAAAAATGTCCCTTTCCATCGCATTCTTGGCTTGACTTTTCATCACTCCCTTGATGTGACTTTAGGCGATCTAGGTCGGGCTCGCCGACCTGTTCGCCGATGTGCCAAGTCTTCCTTCATCTCGCCTTTTTAGTTTGCCTTTTCACCAATCATTCTGTAACTTTGGGTGAACTAATTCTCCATCGCCGATCTAGTCGGTGAATCGCCAAATTGTCCTTTCTATCGTCGAGTTGGCTTTGTCCCTGGGCTGGCCTGCTGTAACTTTTGGTGAGCTAAAGAGCCACTCGGCGAGTCGCCGAGTGGTCTTGGCGATCATCAACCTTGCTTGTCTTCAACTTTTTCAGCTTTTCCGCTCTTTTTTGTCCGGTAATGTCCTTGTCTTGCTCTTTTGCCTTCATAGCTGCAAATTAGCACTTTAACATCAGTTTAGAGCATAAAATAGGAATTGAGGACACTAAAACTCTTTATATGAAGCCCTAAATTAGTCGAAATCCCCGATTCATCAACACCCTCAACTTAGACTTTTGTTTGTCCTAATGTAAAACACAAGATCAATAAATTCAACAAAGATGTCTACAAATAGTGCTACTCAAGACTCAACATGAATGAACGTGAGGTTCAATCTACCCATGCAATGTTCAATTGTGCACTACAAGTTTCAAACTTTGATTATCCATCATCAAATAGAACTCAAGCTCACAATGCTTGCTTCAAATGCAAATTCAAGCTCAACAAGAGCATTTGAATGCCCTCACATCAAGAATGATTCCATGCTCACACAAAGATAATCAAAATTTCAGAATTTAGGAAATAAAAGCAACTCTCACACTCTCAAAGATAAACACATGTATGATTTTCCCCATAGGCTTGCCTGTATTTTCCAATCAACATGACATTAAGCTCAATTAAGATCACAAAAGTCTTTCAAGGCTTGTAACGAAGCTGAGGGTAAAGGTATGATCATTTTGGCTTAGTGACTTCTACCTTCATGAAGCATGGCCTGCATTTCACTTTTTCTCCTTTTCTTTCACTCTTTTTGATTTTAACAATCCACCCTATGTTCTTTTAAGCATGACTCATTGGATACCCCATTTCTTTTATCCATTGTACAAATTTTATTTCAACAATTCTTTCCTTTTTTGATAATTTTTTCTTCTTTCGCTCTCTTTTTTTATATGGAGGGGTTCCATTTTTTTCAACATGATTCTTCAAGGGCGAATTTCTCAAACTTCTTGACTCTCCTCCCTGTTTTACTACACCCCAACTTAGGCTTTTAGCCTAAGTTGGCTATTCAGAAAGACCAATACTTCATGAAAATTTTAGGTGGGAAGGAAAGAGGCCAAATGTGCTTAAGTTTCATCCAAAGAAAAGGATAGGCTCAAATGGTGTCAAGCAAGGTTCACACTCTCACAAGGTGGTCACAAAGTGGTATAATAGCAATTTTGGTTCACTCTCCACAAATTGTGCCTAAGATCATCTCTATCATTCACCTACATTAGTCGATTGGACAAACGGGGCAAGTTCTAGGTATTATCACACACACATTTCAAGATAACCTCACCACACATGGAATTCAACACAATCATCAAACAAGACTGTAAAATTTTAGCTCGTGTGCAACGATCATCACAATATTCATTTCAACAACCGGCCAGTAACAATGAGATGCTAAGAGTTCACATATGATTTATGCAACTCAAATTTGCCTCATTGGAATCGCACACACATATCGTTCAATCAAAATCACTATTCAAGTCATCGGTATTGATCGCAACCGACATTCAAATTTGCAAGAGAACAGCCACATTCACAAACATCAAGAGGTGACAAATTTTTAATTTGGGTCAAAACCAACATTCACCTTAAAAACCAATAGTCACAAACAAAATCAAGCATTAACAAAAATAATTATCCATAAAAACAGCCCAAAAGAGGCAGGTATGAATATACCTCATCCCACTAAACAAAACTAGCAATTGTCCTCAAATGTGAATGAACTAAAATGTCTAAAAATAAAGTTGAAAGAGAGTCAAAATCCCCCAGTCAGGCTCAGCCTGAGGTGAACTCTGCATATCTGTGATTCCCTCAATCTGGGCATCAGTGCCCGGCTCAGCTCCATCATTTGCTCCACTAGAGCCCACCATAGATGGATCCCGAAGAGACTCCCACATGGCTGTCTGCACCATCGCGCCCTCGAGGTCCTCCATATCATCATACACTGCTGCATCTCATGTACCAAGCTCCTCATCATTAGTCTTGAGAGCATCTGACTCGGCATCATCGTCATCCATAGCAGCATATCCAGTCATAGTAGCCAGAGGGATCTCAGAAATAGATTGTAACTCTGTGCTCGTGACCTCGGGAAGGTCCATCATGCCGAATAACATAGACAGATCCGTCGATTTGAGCTCATCCACATCACGTCTCAGGCCAGTAATATCATCTCTCAAGGCCGTCACATTATCAAATTGACTCCTACCCTGCTTAGATTCTTCCACTCTCACCGTGAGGGCATCCAATGTGAAGCCATGGGTAGTATTCAGCTCTGGTTCTCTCTCAACTCAGCCTGGATAGGATCTAATACAACAACAATGGCCCTCTCAAGTCTCAATTATCCCAGCAACAGCATCCTCTACTCGGGAGGAACGCACATCAGCTGATTGGGCGAGATGACCCATCTTGAACAGCATATCCTGGGTCAATGGGGGCCGAGAAGTAGCAGCAGTAGTGAGAGGAGCAGCAGCAGAACTATAAGGGACAAAGTTAGAGGTGGCAGGGGTTCTAAAGGCATACCGGCCTGAGTAGGAGGGACTGTGTCTGGATCGAGCATCTCTACATCAACAGTCGGGGAAGTGTCCACCAGTGCAACACTCCTCCTCACAGCCTCGTCCCTAGTGTACTCGGCCTCGATCCTCCGGATGTCAGTAGAGGAAGTGGGAGTTACTTACACATCCGGCACAGCTCTGTGATCAACACCAGGAACGGGAGAGAAGTCTGACTCTGTTTGGCCCTCATGGCCATCTCCTGCTCGATAATCAGGTCGAGATTTAGTCTATCCTAGTCCATGATGCTTCCCAATAATGCAGCCTTCAGTTGCCTGAGTATAGACTCATTTTGTGAGGGTATAAAAGTTTTGTTGATAAACCCGAACCAAAACCTGGCAGCCACATTCAAATCCTTCTTCTCTATCAGAACTCCTGCCTCAATCCATAGCGGTGTGATGTCAACGATCAGAGGAGCAAACCAACCCTTCAAGTCATCTAGGTTATTCGTCTGCATCCGATCCACCAAGAATTGGATTACATTTATCATACACCCTAGCACCTCATTTATATCGGTGTTCCTGCACTTCACCTTTCTTTCCCGCACCACTACATGGTCCACCGATGCGAACGAATTGGCCTTCTTATTTCCCTTAGGCACCAACTTCATGTACTCTGCATAGAATTCACGAACCCAAGAAGGAATGTATGAGCCTCGGGGCCAGATAAAGATCTCAAATTTGTGGAACTTGATAGTGTTCCCTACCTCCAGGTACCTGTCTACTACTCCGTCTATAGACAATCTCTTCTCCTCAAGGATGGTCTATAATCCCATAGCCTTAAGTTTGTTCAATGACCGAGGAAGGGGTGCTTGAACTGGTGGCATCGGAGATACCTGTTCGACCGTCTGTGCTGGAGGTGGAGGAGGCACCGGGATCCTGGCCAGATCATGGAGTGACTTAGAGCGCAGCTCCACTCTCCTCGTATGTAATATATGGTCATCCTTCGGCTCAGATACGGAGACTGGCAATCTATCCCCCGAGTTTCCCTCACTGTCTAACTCTGATGTAGTGAGGTGGGTGGCATAGATGCCCATACTGTCTGAGCTCGTCTTCGCTAGAGTTGGCTCAGCAGGCCCCTTGCCTTTTCATGTACCCTTCCCCCCTGTTGGAGGAAATCTAGCCTGAGTAGCCCGTGCGGGTACAGCATCCTCATTTATCACAATTCCCCGTGCTTGCTTACGGGGTGGTTGATTCCTTCCTGGTACCTTAGGTCTGGTCATACCTACAAAACAACGTTGAATAAATCAATACGTTAGAAATAGTTTGAAAAATTATCAAAATTTCAAAATGTGTAGGAAAACTCGCCGAGTAGTTCGGCGAGCCAAGGCGGACTCAGCGAACTTTCCAGAATAAAATTGCTCAGAATTCAGCACAAGTCGGCGATGTCCAGGGCCTTTTGGAGATTCACCAACACCATTCGGCAAACTAAAAGTAGCTCGCCGAATGTTACACAATATTTTCTAAAATTTGGGGTTTAGAAAGGGTGATCTAACAAACATTCGGTGAGTCGCCGACTGAATTCGGTGAGTCTCCCAGTGAACTCGGCGAGTTCATGCATATCGCTGAATGTTATAGAAACATTTCATCAAATTTGGAGAATAAAAAGGTGATCCAAGAGTCATTGGGTGAACCGTCGAACCATTCGGCGAGCTAAGGTCCTTCGTGCCAGTTTTTTACCCCAACCTCCAATTTCTAACCCACAACCCCCGAGAATTAAATTAAATACCTATTCTATGCAATTAAGATTAGACCCATACCACTAATGACCTCGGGGTACTCAGACTTCCCCCGATTTGTCCAAAATTGACCAATCGACGTCTTTTGCCCTTAAGAATGACGTCACCCGCTCTATCATTGGGCAAATACAATCGATCGGTGCATTTGGGGTTACTCAGACTTCACCCACACCAGACCTAACATATAATCAACAAATACCCATAATTTCAATGAGTTAACACACGAGATTCGACAATTATAGGGTAAAGCTCGCATAAACCAGATACGACAATGGCACACTCTAACAAAAATCATTCAAACAATTAAGATGACGCAGATAATTCAACAAGGATACGAGCATGCATTTGGAAACTACTAAAAACAAAGATTTTGAATTTAAAATGGTTGAGGCCTTTTGTACCCTTCAATTCGTACGCCAGTCGTTGACACCCACTTATGTCGCCGATCATTTGGTGATGCGCCGAATGACTCTTTTGTCCGCCGAATGTTACAGAATCCCATCCAACACGTTGGTCAAAACGGCGGTCTAGATTGGGCTCGCCAACCTATTCGGCGAGTCACCGACTAGAACCTATGCTCGCCTAATTGCTCCTCTTCCCAAAACTTCGAATTTTCAACATGCACATCCAACACCCGTTATTCAAACAAAAATAGTAAAAACTAAAAACTTGGGTTTCCTCCCAAGAAGTGCCTTATTTAACGTCGTGGCACGACGAAGACACGCTTTCAAGGTTCATTCTTTGGGTTGACCATGGTATCACTCGATAGACCACATTTTTACCTTGGGTTTAAATGGGACAAAATTTGACCCATTTGTGTTTCCAGCTACTTAACGGACACCGAGTGAGAAGTAACCGTCTGGTTCAGAGAAGAGACGTCATCTTTCATTTCTTTTAAAACCTTATCTGATCCTTCCACTTTGTTGAGAATACACGCAAGCATATCTTCTGTGCGGAAATTTTCAAGATCATCTATTTGCTTTTTTGGTTTTTGACGCTCATGGGGGGTACATAGCGATCCTTGTCGCCATCCCGCTCCCTCCAGTTTGTACCACGGTCACGTCATTTCCTATCACGGTCTCTCCAACCTTCATCGCGCTCTCTATTCCAACCTTGGTTCCCGCCTGGCCTTGGATAGTTCGGATGGAAACCTCCTCTTTGATTTGCCAGAAAATGCACTTCCTCACTGTACATAGCCTCAAAGTGTGCATCATCAAGGTTCACTCCACTAACTCCAACGACATGCACAGCCTTAGAACCACTTACCATGACATGCTTCGACAATAAATCCATTTGGGACATCATCTTTGCCATGTTTTCATCCCGCTCTTAGTCTTTTTCTATTTGTTCCTTTGTCATCCTGAAATTCAAAGGAGACACTTAATCTTCCCTAGTGTACCAAACACGGTTAATCTTTGTCATTCCATCAAGAAGATTAGATGTTATTTCAAACGATTGCTGCATGATTCCTCTTTGAACGAGCTGGTCAGCCACACCTTTGTTCACTGAATCTAGACTCCGGTAGAAATGTTGTAACAACACGTTGTTCGAGAGTCCATGAGTTAGACATTGGAGCAGTAACTTCTGGAACCTCAACCATGTATCATGAATTGGTTCACCATCCAATCATTTGAAGTTTTGAATAATATCTCTCAATGCCATCATCTTCGAGGGAGGGAAAAATCTTATATAGAACGCAGCAGTAAGCTCTTCCCAAGAAGTGATTGAGTCCCTTGGTAGGTCGTCTAACCACTTTGTTGCCTCCCATATTAGAGAAAAAGGGAACAAGCGAAGTCAGACTGACTCCTGAGAGATGTTCGTGAAAGAAAATGGACCATACACGTCCACAAAGTTCTGAATGTGGTCATGAGGATCCTTAGCTAGACCTCCAAACAAACCATTCGTTTGCAACAGTTGCAACATAGTGCTAGTCACATGAAATACCACATTTCCCACAACCGGAGGCAACCGAATAGCACCCGCACTTCCAACTGATCTTCATTGGCATCGTGCAAGTTACCGATGTCATCATTGTGTCCAAGTTGCCTAGCATTGCTGTCGTTAATACCCATCCCGTCGCTTGTTCAAGAACAGCCAACGACAAACAAAAATAAGTTGATTCTACTACAACAAGATTAGTTCACAACTAAACTTCACTAAAAGAATTCTAAACACCACTCCCCGGAAGCGGCGCCATTTTTTGATAACGCTCAACTACATTTCATCCAATTCTAAGTGTAGGTGGTCGCAATCAAGTATAAACCCAACGAAGAGTTAGGGTCAATCCCACAAGGAGTGATACAATAGAGAATTCAATTATGAATTGAAATGAGTGTTCTAATCATTTGTAGAAGTAGATATTATCGAAACAATTAAAGTAAATTGCATGGGTTTGACAACTAGTGTCAATTGGGGGGATTAGAGTGAACAATTAACAACTACGAAAATAGGGGAGTAATCAAGTAGAGAGGGATCCTTGAGGATATGATCGATTAAATGCCAATTTCGATATATGGGTGATTATTATTTACTAAAAGTCGTTGAATCTTAGTGGGTAGGCTAGGCTTTAAGTGTAACAGCTATTTTTCAATCAACTATTACGAATCAAACGAGTTCTCTCAAACCTCGACAAGCCCAACAATCTAAACATCTCAAAACCTCAATTAATCAACTCTCTCAAGCTAGATTGGTAGGATCTAATTGAGACCCACTTTCTCAAGTTTAATCCACAATAACCCAATCACTACAATCATCAATTGATAATTTTAATTCTAAAACCTCTTCTCAAGCAAGCCTAGAATACTAAGTTAGAACTGTATTTGCAACTATAATTCATTAATTAAAACTCAACTATCAATTGAACCCACTTCAAATCAACAATTAAATCAGTAAATATTAACACCCATAAGCTAATTGAAACATTTAATCACATAATCACACCCCCAAGAATGAGGGTTTTAGCCAAACATTATAAAAAGCAAGAAAATGTTAGCAATTATATTCTCCATCAGTTTGGGTAACAAATTGCAGGTCTTCACAATGCTCAAAATCAAAACCCAACTCTAAATTCCTACTCCAAAGACTAAAAACAATGTTTAGAGTGTCGTAGATCAAAAACCCAAAATTAGATTGTAAGGAAGATCTCCAAAACTTTAGAACTCTGTTACATATTTTACAAGTCGCATTTATACTTTCCCAAATATTTAGCTTTAGGACTATTTGGGGGAATAAGTCGAGCATAGTCGACCAGGTCGGCAATGCGCCAAATGTCCATTTCCATCGCCTTCTTGGCTTGACTTTTCATCACTCCCTTGTTCTGACATTAGGTGATCCAGGTCGGGCTCGCCGACCTGTTCGGCGATGCGCCAAGTCTTCCTTCATTTCGCCTGTTTAGTTTGCCTTTTCACTAATCATTCTGTAACTTTGGGAGAGCTAAGCCTCCATCGCCGATCAAGTCGGTGAATTGCCAAATTGTCCTTTCTATCGCCGAGTTGGCTTTGTCCCTGGGCTGGGTTGCTGTAACTTTTGGCGAGCTGAAGAGCCACTCGGCTTGGCGATCATCAGCCTTGCTTGTCTTCAACTTTTTTAGCTTTTCCGCTCATTTTCCCCCTGTAATGTCCTTGCCTTGCTCTTTTGCCTTCATAGCTGCAAATTAGTACTTTAACATCAGTTTACAGCATAAAATAGGCATTGAGGACACTAAAACTCTTTATATTTAGCCCTAAATGAGTTGAAATCCCCGACTCATCAAGGCATAAGGGAAAAGCACAATTCTAAAGTCCCAAAAATGTTCAATTCATATATAAGAATCATTTAAGCCTAATATTACCCTATAATCAACCCTAATGATCATGGAATTTATAAAATAAAGAATATAACCAAGATAAGTCTAAAAAGGGTAAGTTGTAACCTATCTCAAAGTCGAACTCCAAACACGAACCATCACTCAGAAGCTTTTTTATTTTGAAGAGCCTTGGATCATTGTCACTCTATCAAAAACACATTTTGCAAGTCAATATGGGGCTAACGATACTCATATTGATAAAATGAAATTCAGATGTCAAAAGTTGACCCTTAGAACCATCGATGAAATAGATTAATCCACAATCATACTCCCCTTGGGTTAAGTATTCCATGCTTTAAAATTGAGCAAAGACAAGAGTAATTTTGAACCTTAAATAGTCCAAAAATCTCAATTTAAAGATTAAAAGAATCATGAAATGAAAGGTCCAATTCAAAAATGAAACGTGAATTTAAAGCTTAGACGAATAATAAAAGAGATGGGGAGAAGTTTTACCTCAAAATAAACTTAAATGATCAAGAAATGGTGAAAATATTCTCTAGCCGAGCTTCAACAATGGAGGAAATAAGTCTTCTAAGACTTAGAAAATGAAAGATAAAGAAGCTTTAAAACACTTTGCAATTGTTATTTGGTGGACATTCATCGCAGGTGCAACGGCGCGGGTGAGAAGAAGTCCCCGCAGGAGTGGAAGCCATTAACTTCACCCATCTACAAGAGCGGCCATGATCCTACAGGTGCATCCCCGCCTGAGCACCCAAGCTCCGAAGCAGCAGCGGCCACTGACATCATCAGCTTTCACTGGTGAATCTAGATCTCCGTTGTAGTGGATCCACAAGACCATCTACATGAACAGCTTCAACTAATTTACGAAATCCTCGAACAAACCCTTGGGATTAATTTTGAGTCCTGGAACACAAATTGTCATGCGACCCAACTAGAAATGATATTTTGAACTCAACAAAATTGACGAAACAACCATCCTAAGTTATTTTTGATGAAATATTGACCAAAGTTAACACTTTAACTAAAATAACAAAAAAACAAGCACCGCAAAATCAAATTACAGACCTCAAGACCCAAACCAAAGGTCCTACTAGACCAAAATCAATATTTTGGAGCCAACGGCAATGAAGAAATCTCATCCAAGCCCATTTACCGATAATATTGATTGAATTCAACCCTTTCAAAACAACATCTCCAAACTAGGGAAAACTCAACCAAAACTCTCCCGAACACCTTGGGAACCAAGCCACCCATCCCAAAAAACCACAAATATATCACAAAAGTTATGGGAAGGGAAAAATAGTAAAAACATGCAAAAGCAAGTAAATGACCATGAGGGTCATTACAAAATCCACAACTAAAAGAACTTTCGCCCTCGAAAGTTAAAGAAAATGAAGTACCTGAAGGCTAAATAAGTGAGGACATTTAGTCTGCATGTCAAGCTCGGCCTCCCAAGTAGCCTCCTCGATCGGAAGATGCCTCCATTGAACCTTAACTGAAGGAATATAACCTCAACTTCCTAATCTTCTTGTCCAAAGGCTCCTCTTCAAAAGCATATGGCTTATCAAGATGAACTGAATTCCATCGAAACAAGTGAGACTTATTCAATTCATACAGTTTCAATATGAAATCATGGAAAACAAGGTGAACATCCGAAAGAGTTGAAGGTAAGGCTAACTCATAAACCACCTCTCCAATGCATCGTAAAATCTCGAAAGGTCTGATAAATCTAGGTCTAAGCTTGCCTTTCCTCCCTAACCTCATCATGCCCTTCATGGGAAACACCTGCATGAATACTTGATCTCAAACCATAAATTTTAAGGCACACACTGGCCTATCAGCGCAACTCTTATGCCTACTATGGGTAGTACCAAGCTCTTCTAGATCACCCAAACTCTACCATGACTCTATCCATGAAATCACATAACAAGTCGATGCCTCAAGGTCGAACCTCAAAATCATCAAACTCACCCATCAGAGACTAATACCTCCTACCATAGAATGCTTCAAATGGTGTCATCTAAATTATTGAATAGTTGCAATCATTATACGCAAACTCTGCCAAAGCCAAAAACTGGTCCCACTGACCTCCGAAATCAATCACACATGCCTAAAGCATGCCCTCAAAAAGCTAAATAGTCCTCTCAGACCGACTATTAGTATGCGGACAAAAAGTTATGCTAAACTCAAGTACCCAACTCTCTTAAATCAACCTCCTTAAATGTGATGTGAATTGAGTACCATTATCTGAAATAATGGAAACCAACACCCCATCCAAATGGATAATATCTCAAATGTATATCTGAGTCAATCTCTCTGAACTTTACGTAGTCTAAATTGGCATGAAGTGAGAAGATTTAGTCAATCTATCAATGATGAGTCAAACAGTATCAAATCTTCAAAAAAGTTAATGGAAAGCCTACCTCAAAGTCCATTGTTATTTGCTCTCATTTCTACTCAGGAATGGATAGCTTCTAAGTCAAACCACCTGGCCTCTGGTCCTCATACTCCACCTGCTGATAGTTCAAGCACATAGATACAAACTCTACAATATCCAACTTCCTTCTACACCACCAGTAGTGCTAACTCAAATTACGATTCTCTTTGCTGCATCCGGATGGATAGAATATTGATCTAGGTTTATTTACGGATTCAAACACAATATTTTCGCTACTTTCTGAGTATAATCTTATTATTATCCTTGTGTTTATTGATGATATGTTGTGATGAGCTATTAGACATGATTAATTTCATTTTGGGCTCGAAACAACAAGAAAAGACTCATAGGATGGACTGGAATGCAAAGCCAACTAATTCGAGCTAAATTGGAGCAAAAATAGCTATGAGCCTTATAACAAACTTGCATGTCGAATTTCAGCTAAAATGGGTCGATATTCGACCCCCCAAATCAAGATTTTATTCTAAGAACCTTAAGACTATATTTTGTTAACTTAGCATAATTTCTTCATGTTTCTATCCTAAAAATCTACCCATAATTACATAAAAATTTCATTGGGAAGATGAGAATCATTATCTTCATAGTGTGAGATGAATACTCTTATTTTTCTCTTCTCTTTTCCTCTCTTTCTTTTCTTTTCTTTATCTGCATTCTGTTCTTTTTTTCATTCTGCACATCTTGGTTAAGCACAAACTAATTCTTCATTAAAAAATAGAAATATTACATTCTCCCTCAGTTAAAATAACGTTTATTCTTGAACATGTCTAAAAAAAAACTAAGGTGCCATGATATAAAGAATCGCTATGCATATCTCACTTATACTCACAAAATTAAGTATCTTCTCTTAAACTCATTTGATCACCTCGAAAATCGTGTCATTTATCCACGCAAGTTATAAATCGAAGAGGTTTAAAAATGGTAAAGTTCACAACACGACTAGGAGGACAGTTACATTATCATAATTTACTTCATGTCACAGGCACGATGCCTACTAACATGAAGATCTCTCATCAGGTAGTTCATTACACTTGAAAATACACTCGTGTCTTGGAATACTAAAAACCAACTCATTGCATCCCGCTCTTCAGCAGAGGCGGAATATCAATGACGGCGATGACCATGTGGAAATGAAATGCTTAAAGGGTATTTTGACTAGTTTAGGCGTGGATCACTGTCTAGTTAGGATGTATTCTGACAGCCAAGTGGAATTATATATTGCATAAAATTTGGCTTTTCATGAACGAACCGAACACATTGAAGTGGATTTTCATTATGTTGGGGATGAGTTGCAATTTGGTAGTATCTCTCTGATCTACTTTCCAATGCATGAGCAGTTAGCTGATATTTTTACGAAGGTGTTGGGCAAGTCACAGTATGAACACTTATTTCAGAAGTTGGGTGTTCGGGATTCTCATGCTCCAACTTGAGGGGATAATATAACTATGGTAATTATGTATTTATAGTAAAATATAATAACTACAGAAATTGTAGTCCTATTAAGGTAAGGGAATATTATAGTACTATTAGGATGGAGTTTGCTTAAAGGAAGCTGATAAAATTGTAGACAAGAATCCTATATAATTATATATTCCTAGACTAAAAGAACTCAATGTCAAGATAATTATTACCCCCAGAATTCACATTTGTTCCTGCATTTCTTTTACTGCAAACTTCAACAGGGTTCACTTGCTTAAACTTGCGTGGAAGCTCTACTTTAACCTGTCTTGGCACTTCAGGTGGGGTACTGGAACGAATCAGTGCCCAATTAACACCTTCAAAGAAAGGGTGTTGCTTTAACTCACTTGCTCCTCTTTTCACCCCGAGACGGTGTTGAGGCTCTTTAATGAGCAATCCTTGAATAAGATTGCGGCTGGCATTACTCGTTGCAGGAGAATCTGGAAACTTGAGCTGCTGTCCCACTACATTGAAAATAGTTGCCCTGTTTCCTGATCCCTTGAATGGGGTTTTACCATATAGTAATTCATACAGAAATATGCCAAATGTCCACCAATCAACTGCATTGCCATGGCCTTCTCCCTTGATAATTTCAGGGGCTAAGTATTCATGAGTCCCAACAAATGACATTGACCGTGCTGCAGTAGGTTCTGCAACTAGCTCAGGCATAGCATTAGCAGGAAAACCAGGCTCAGTTCGAGGCTTTTGTGATATCTTTTTGCTCTTTTGAGAAAATATTCGGGGGAGGAAGCATGTTGGCTGAATGCATGTAGATGTGGGAGCAATACAGGCTGGCTGCACACATAATGCAGCTCCTCGTTTAGAGGGATCATTAGATGATGTCCTTATGACCATAGGTGAAACTGAACATTTCAGGGATAGATCAAAATCCGAAAGCATGATGTGGCCATCATCACGCACTAGAACATTTTCAGGCTTTAAGTCTCGGTAAAGTACACCTAGCATGTGAAGATATTCGAGAGCCAATAAAACTTCTGCAGCATAAAACCTGTTGCATAAACAGGTTAATTAAACTCTGACTAAGGAACTCCACAGCTCAAGATAAACAAAAAGGGCCAAGATTCTCCAAAGCCCCAACGAAAACCAAAAGAAAAGGAAAAAACAGCTAGCATATAATGTCTAATCATATTCCTGGATTGAGCTTTACATCCTGTCCATACAACAGTAGCTATGTATCTATACAGAACTAGTTAGGGTCGACTACACAATTCCTCAACATTTGTTTCACTCCATTTGGACCCATAACTTTCCAATACTCACGAATTTTGTCTTTTAAGACAAATTAGGAGTTCTGTAATTGAAGAGGTTCTCTACATTTTGACCCTAATGTAAAAATACTGAACAAACCAAAATGCTCCAGGCAAACATCAGAAAAATGTAGGTGCACCAACAATCCCAACTAGTTCATAAAATGTAGATCATATAATGATTTACACGTGTCATTCTTGCATAGGATCCATTATAATTTTCTTGGTATTGTTCCAGTTTCATATCCTACCCATATAATATGTTGTTATAATTATCCATCTTCTCTGGTCAATAATTGGTGACAGGAAAAAAGGAAAATGAAAAATAATAAGATCAAAAACAAAAGATGATTTCTTCACATCAGTCCAAGCCTTTGTATTCTGTATCACCCATATTTGAATTAGTGAAAGGTAGCGGGTAGCTCGTGGAATTAGCCGAGGTGCATGCAAGCTGGCCCAGACTCCACAATTATTAAGGAAAAACAAAAAAAAATGAATAAGAACAGGATCAAAAAATTGCAAAGACGGATCAAGAACTTCTTCACTATAAAAATCCTAATATAATAAACATCTAACTTAATGATATATTTTCTTTGCCAGGAAGGAGAAAAGTTTGCTAATTTCGTACTGGTCAAGCACCACTACGAAATTAGCAAACTTCTGAACAATTTTCTCATATTTGGTAATATCTCTGAATTGTTCATTAAAAATATGGATGTCTAACCAAGAATAATATTTGGATGAAAACTAAGAACCAGAAGACACAAAGAAAAGTACATATTATGAGAACAAGACATCATGAGCTGTGAACAAGCAGGAGCCTTAAAATCATGAAATATTCAGAAAATCTCTATTTTCTCAGAATGATACATAGCTTGAGGATCTTAACACATTATGAGCATTTACCATTTGGCACTAAACAGAAATTGGGTAATAATCATTAAGAAACAATCAACTTCCTCTACCGGTACTAGCACGCAAAGCAATAAGAGAAACAAACTGTCAAAACAGTCCTTTCCCAGTAAAGCACGCATATTGCCGGCTTATGGAGTTTCAATAGATAAGAGTGAATCAATGAGCCAGTAAGATGAATAACTATTTCCATTGCAGATAACTAACAAATTACCAAGTTCTGTTTCAAGAGAGATGGGCTTTATACCATACAAGGAATGTCAAACTAGTGGAGGATTACACTTATGTTTGGAACTTAGGTGTAAGAGCTTATCAAAAACAAGCTTAGAGGAGGTTTTATCTTTTGTTGCATATAAGAGAGAAGAATGGAACAAGAACTGTACCTTGCAGAGTATTCTGAAAAATGCTTCCCAGGCTGTCTTTGTCGTAGAGTATGTAGATCTCCTCCTGGGCAATATTCCATGACTAAACATGAAAATCTGTCAGTTTCAAAATGAGTATACAAGGTTGGTAAGAATGGGTGATCTAACAGCTGAAGGATTTCTTTTTCTGTTCGAGAACGGGTTAATTTTTTCCTACTTGCAAGCGATGCCTTATCCATCACTTTCATTGCAAAATTGCAGCAAGTCCCATTTAGCTCTGAAAGATAAACAGTGCCAATGTCACCACAACCAAGTCTTTTCACTAACCTAAAGTGACTCATGCCTAATATACCATCACGTGCCCGTATTGCAAGAATAGCCTTGCATCTGGGATCATTCCCTTTGTGCGGCTTATTGGCACTGCCGGTAATGTTACTCCAGTTACTATCATCACTAAGTTCACTGCTATCACTTTCCCTGCTAAAGCTAGTTTTAGCACTTTCTAGTGAATCCCCTTGAATAATCAGTTTAGTGCCCTCACAGTTTCCATCCATAATAAGCAAGCTTTCACTCAGCATCCGATCACTCCTATATGTTCTTGTGCAGCTGTTAGGAATGCTCATAGCTGTGCCAACACCAGCACTATCAATGCTACTATATGGACTGACATTGCTGCTTGGTGATAATGATGCATCCCAAAGACATTCTTTTTCTTCAGAATCAGGGGGTAGACTTGCTAACATATTTTGAGATGGACGAGGAACCATAAATGGAGAGGATACTACACCAAGATCATTTGGATTTTCAGCCCATCTCTCTGCAGGTGAAAGAAGAAATGAACTAGGTTTCATGTTAAGAACCTTGATTGAAATATCATCCAGGGAAGAATCCTTCAGAGACATGTTTTTCAATAGGCATTTACCGTCTACTTTATTAGGACCAATTGGTACATAGACTGGTTTCATTAGGTCGGTATCAACAGGTTCTGGAGGATGACTTGCTCCATAGAATGTCATAAAGCCACTATCTTCAAGTGAGTCATCACATCGCTTGATTGTACCAGCATTAGGCATAAGTTCCTCTTGCTCCTGATATGAGTGGTTTCCTTTCCATGTTTGAAGAGGAACAGTGAAGTCCATCTCCAGAAAGTCATGGACATCGGATATAGTTCCCACCTCTTTTTTAAAGGTTGGGTAAATATTTGTCACCTCAGCCTCAATACGGTTCTCGGCTAGTGGTTTTCCTGATTCAGGTGTCCTTTTCATCTCTGATTGCTATTTATCATCACAAGTATCTCACTATGAGAAGCTCCGTAGAACTGCAAATATCAATAAGAGTTGATTCATACATGACTAACAAACGTGAATAAAATCCACTAGGATTGTTTCTACTTAGAAGCATGCCATCATTTCAAAAAGTTGTATCTTGTTAAGCAGTAACTGAAAAAACCAGCACATTGAATACGACAACATAAGAAAAGAGTACTTTTACGGAAAAAAAAGTTCCATTTTCATCCTTTATGTACACACAAATGTATAACATATATTTAGGAATATCTTCATATTTCAGATTATTAATTAAGTTCTTAGTTGCACCACGTGATAATGTAATTTAACAACCAAAAGAGAAAGCAAGAATGGGGACATGAACTGCTGCAGACCCAAATAAATTAACAAAATGTTGTATCATTAAAACTTTTAAATGAGATGGTTCACATCATTCAACATGCCTTCAAAGTAGGCAGTTCATAGAATCAATTATCATCTTCGCTCATCAACAAAATAGTTCCATGTGCTCAACCAAGGAAAACTAGAACTGCACATGAAGGGACGTGTTGAAATGTTAAAATAACTATTGAATCACGTACATCCAACATATCACCCTGAGTCACCTAATTATTTCACAAAGTTTCGACAGCCCCAGTCGCTACAGAATGGGATAATACTCAAGAAGCTGCAGGAAAATGGGTATAATCATTTGTGATTTAACAATCAAATACTAAGAGAAAATGGACACCGCTACTAGGAGTGTCAAATGGGCAAGTTGAGCAGATGTCAAAATGGCTGAGTTAATAAATAACTGAGTAACTGACCCACCCAAAAGTTACTTGGGGTGAAACGGATTGAGCAAAAGATCAGGTCATAACCTAATCCGTCCAATTTTTACTAAATTTTAAATTTTTTAGTTTGTTTTCTTATAACTTGTTGCGTACCTAACAAAACTTGTTTCTTATAATGACTATATATAACACTCAAATAAAAAGTTCGTTTTTTAAAATGTTTACACAAAGTTTCCCATAGGTCAATCTATGCTACATATGAACTCAAATTTTTAAATGGGCTGAATTAAGCAAGTCAAAATGAAGTGAGTTAATAAAAAAAATAGGTCATTAACCCATCCAAACCTAAACGGGTGGATGGATCATGATTTTATGAGCTAATTTTGCCACTCTCAACCCCATAATATAGAATGGTACATACATATTTCCCTTCTTCTCACCTTACATTGTATTTTTCTAAAGTCAGTAGCAAAAGGAACTAGTGCAGAAGAGAGAATCACAAAAATTAATTGAATTCTACACAAATAGTAGAACACAAATCAACAAATTAGTGGCAGGAAAGAAAACGAACTCAAAAATTGAAAGCAACAAAATAATACCACTAGTAGTAGCTTAGCCCGATCTGAAAATGATCTCCATCTCTTCAACTGGGAATCTCATTTTTAAAGAATGTGAAAGAAGAAATTAAACTTAAAGCTCAAAAAAATGGCAGCATATATATTGCTTGCTACTAAGCCAAAAATGTTAATCCTAATGGCAGTAGATGAAAATGTAAATATAGCCGTTCTAGAAGGGGGCATTGTAATTTGCATACATATAGGGGGAAAGGACTACGGAGGTGCAGACACTTTTGCTTTCTCTTCTTTCTTGGTTTTGTGTTTAGCTTTAGTCATGTGTTTTACTGACCACACACAGTGAAAGTGTGGATGTGTTTGCAATTTTTTAAATAGAAAGAGAGGGTGAGTGAAACAAAACTACTTATAAAGTTTCCATGCCTGCCCATTAGAGTTGGACAAATGTAAGAGATTATAAAAAAAAAATTAAAAGCAAATCCAACTCAAAAGAAAAAAGTACATGTAAGGGGACTATGTTTTATCCTACTAAAATCTTATTGAAGCTTAAAAAAAATCTATACTAATTGAACAAGGATAACACTTACTTATGTAATACGAATAGATTTTGTTTATTTGTGGCTTAGTTTGCGTAGGATTGTTATTAACTGTATATGGCTTGGTCTATGATTATGCAGTATATTTATAATACACATAAAGAGAAAGTATTTCATGGTATCAGAGTCTTAAGAGGTTAAAACAATCCTATTTTAAATCGTACGACTAGAAAGAAAACAGAAGTTACGCAGCAACTTCAATGGTGGATGATAACATCTCACCAAGTTCCTCCCTGCAGGAAATAACCGTTGGAACACCAACCTCCATGCTCACCACTCTACCATCCCCTAGTCTTGCTCATCAGTTACCACTTAAACTTACGAATTTTTTTATTGTGGCAAACTTAGTTCCTTTCGATGGTTCAAGGTTAAGGGCTTGGTCATTATATTGATGGTAGTCAGGTGATTCCAGGGCAATTTCTGTCTAGTATCAACCTAATTCAGACTATCATATTTGGGTAAGAGTTGATCAACTTGTGCTAAGTTTGATCATTGCTTCCATATTCTAAAGAATATTAGGCCAACTAGTTGGTTTGATGTAACGACCCTAAAAACGAACTAGTGAAACTAGAGCCTCATATGTGAATTTGGAGTTGAGAACTTGATGAAATGATGAGAAATGACTGTGACATCCAGAAACTAGTCGTTCGAACTAGTGAGTTGTAAGGGTCTTGTCGTTGAAGTTTGGAGTGTTGTTAAAGGACTTAAGGGGTTGATTAGCTAGTTGATTAATCACCTTTATAAGCTAGCAAGACCTTAAGCTAGGTCATGAAATCATTTAGAACCGAGACCCTCAAAACAGTCCCCTAAAAACAGTTTTTAGTTTTAAGTTAGGAGTGAGGGTCAATTTAAATGGTCATATCTTTTAGCTCAAAACGAATTAGGTGGGCCATTACCTATCCAATTAAAGGTCTCTGAGTCCTCTTTCCAACGCCACCGAGTTTGCCCAATTCCGACCTTGGAGTAAAAAGTTATGCCTGAACTAGTGAAGCACTGTCCAAAGGACGAGTTTAGACGGGAAT
>NW_006238933.1:596233-600090 GCF_000226075.1 Solanum tuberosum | reverse complement strand
AAAATGTGCTTCGGAAACACCTATAATTGTAATTTCCATATATCTCAAAATCCGTGCATGATTTCGGAAATTCGACTTCATATTCTTATTCATGGGGTCAAATTGAGTGGGAAATGGGTCTAACCCGAATTTTAGAGCAACCGTATCAAAATTCGAAATTTCCAAGTGAAGCCTTTTTCGAGGGTCTACTTTGGAGGGTCATATCTCCTAGCACACAAATTATTTGGGTGGCCAATAATATATCCATGGAAAGCCCTTTGAGTTAGCTACCTAACTCACTTCGTTTCACCTCATTCGGAGTTCGGACGAAGAAGTTATGCCCATTTTCGTAAAGTCTGTCCGGCAGAAAATGCAAATTCCAGTAGCTAATTTTACTGTTCATTACTGTTCACCCGCCTGAAATTTTTTCTAAGTGTTGGACCATTTTTTCCAAAGGGCATATGTTATTTCCTATATACCATTAGTTCAATTCCCATCCCTAAAACATTTCCCTCTCTACAATCCTCCATTAAGAAGAAGAAGAAGTGGGAGTTAGGGTTTTCGATCCAATGCTTTCTTCATCAAATTTCGTGGGAGATCATAGCAAAGGTATGGTGGTCTTGGTCCTTGTCTAAATTTCCATTCAAGGAGCCAAATCCAAAGTTATTTCAAAGTATGAAAAATCTAGGTTTCACTCTATCTCATGGGTTCTTCCACCAAATGGTTTTAAAAGGTTTCTAATGGCACTTTATGGTTATATTGTTGTTGTATTGACGATTTAAGATGAAAATACTCCATGGACCCATGATCTCCTTAAATCTCTAAGTTTGGCTTATGAAGTGGGTTTTATGATAATGCTTGGGTATTGATGGAATTGTACTTAGATTGAATTGTATTATTGATTCCTATTGTTATCTATATCTATTGTTGGTGGATTGTTGGTGTATGGATGAGTTGAGAATTATGGCCTTGTAGGCAAGTCATGGGTAAATTCTCTTGTGATGTTAGAATTGTTGAGAATTGGATAATGGTGATTATGGCTTTGGAGGATGGTAAGTTGACCTACTTTCATGCTATATTGAAATTGTTCTTGTTTGGATTGATCCACTTATGGTGGAGGTGTGTACTTATTGAATGTGTATTGATTATGGCCTTGAAGGCATTATATGAGTGTTATTGTATTGTTATATTATTATATATGAATGAGGCTATATGTAAAGTCCTATATGAAGCTATATGTGAAGGTATGATGTGAATGAGTTTTATGTGAAGCTATATGTGAAGGAATGATGTGAATGAGTTTTATGTGAAGCTATATGTGAAGGAATGATGTGAATGAGTTTTATGTGAAGCTATATGTGAAGGTATGATGTGAATGAGTTTTATGTGAAGCTATATGTGAAGGAATGATGTGAATGAGTTTTATGTGAAGCTATATGTGAAGGAATGATGTGAATGAGTTTTATGTGAAGCTATATGTGAAGGAATGATGTGAATGAGTTTTATGTGAAGCTATATGTGAAGGAATGATGTGAATGAGTTTTATGTGAAGCTATATGTGAAGGAATGATGTGAATGAGTTTTATGTGAAGCTATATGTGAAGGAATGATGTGAATGAGTTTTATGTGAAGCTATATGTGAAGGAATGATGTGAATGAGTTTTATGTGAAGCTATATGTGAAGGAATGATGTGAATGAGTTTTATGTGAAGCTATATGTGAAGGAATGATGTGAATGAGTTTTATGTGAAGCTATATGTGAAGGAATGATGTGAATGAGTTTTATGTGAAGCTATATGTGAAGGAATGATGTGAATGAGTTTTATGTGAAGCTATATGTGAAGGAATGATGTGAATGAGTTTTATGTGAAGCTATATGTGAAGGAATGATGTGAATGAGTTTTATGTGAAGCTATATGTGAAGGAATGATGTGAATGAGTTTTATGTGAAGCTATATGTGAAGGTATGATGTGAATGAGTTTATGTGATCTTGTGATGATCCTATGTAAAGTGGATAGCATTGTGAGTTAAAGTATGATTTCTCATGATGTATATATGAAATGATGTTGGATTATGAAGTATCCTTAAATGAAAATGTTGTGACTTGGTTGGTAGACTAAAGTGTCCCTCCTTGTTACTTAAAGTCTTGAATGCATGAATGTGTGAAATGGGCAAAACTAAGAAATGGTGCCCTTTCATAAGTCTAGCTTTCCTAAGTAAATGTAAAACCATGAAATCGGTAGACCTAATGGTGGTAGCCCTTCTCATGTGTGAAATGATGAACCTTGGATCGGTAGGCCTAAGGCACCCTTCCAGGGGGATTTAATGAGCTATCCTTATGAACCTTGATTGGCCATGACTAAGAAATGGGGCCTTTCTTGGGAAGAGGTACTATGAGTTGGTTGAACTAGAAAAGGAACCTTCTCTAAGTACATATGTGATTGAATACTCTATGGGAAACAAGGCTAGCACCGAGTGGATGTGGTTAGGAAGGTGGCCTAGTTGAGTATGAGATTAGGCACAATGAACTTCCTTGGACATCCCTTAACCATGTGCCTACATGGGTTGCTTACTAGTTCTACCTTTGGCAAGTAGAACAACCTTCCACGGAGTAGGGTAGACTCCGGATTCCATACCTAGCTAGTATGGTCTATGTCGGTTATGCCTATTCCCATCATGTGGGATGTGCACTCTAGTTATTGGATAGGTTCTACAACGTGTAGGTAGTAGTATGGGATGCTATCTACACATGGCACGAGTAGGCTTTGAAGATACTAAAGTGAGTTCCCTAAGTCTAACGACTATTATGTGAAAGTCCCCTTATGTGCTTGAATGTCTCCTAAATGGTTTCTTAAAGAATGTTGGTCTATTGATGTTATGTTGTAAAGGAAATGTCCTTATCTAAGGTAATCTTGGGGAACACTTAAGTGTGCTTGAAGAGGTTGTATGGGTGGTCACTTCTTGTCTCACTCAAGTGTGTCTTAAGGTTATATTAGGTAGAGGTCCTATGGTAATGAAATGACATGTGTTCTTTTAAAGCTAAGCATGGGTTGTATATGGACTTATGTTAAGTATGTGTGTGCTTGGCTATGGTCTTATATGTTAATGTTGACTTGTATTATGTCTCTTATACTTGTAAAGGAAAGGTTTTATCAAATTGATATGAAAGCATTTATTCTTTGAAAATGTCCTTTTTGGCATGTTTTTGCATGGTCTCCATACTTAGTACTTAATTGTGCTAACCCCTTTCTTTCCCTTTTTGACTAAAGTGTAGGGATTTGGAGATGATGACATGTCATGGCTTTGATAGGTTTCTAAGTGTTGAAGATGAAGACTTGGTGAGTCCTCATAGATTCGAGGACAATACCCAATATGTTCTTTTATGTCTTTTTAGTATTGTTTAGGTTGTGTACGGGATTAGTCCCGAATTTTGTACTCTAAAGTATTAGATGGTTTGAGACGTCATGTATAAAGTCTAGAAAGTCTTCCGCTTGCTATTTTTTTTATGCAATGTTTTCTTGGTAAAGAAAGTTTTAAATTCCTTATGGTTTTAGTGTCTATGCGATGAATGAATGCTAAGAGGCTTGTATTAGACCTCTTCGAGGTCGAGTACGCCGGTTACGACTAGGGGGTGCTCCCGGGTCGTGACATTTGAGACAGCTCAAACAGCTTGGAACAAACTAGTTGTTGCTTATGCTTCAGGTTCGAAGCCTCAAATTCATGAGTTGAAAACAACACTACACACATTGCAGAGAGACAAACTAGTATTGAGTCCTAAGTGCAAAAGGTAAAAGGTATCAGAAAAATGGTATCAGAGCCAAGGATAATAAGAAACACGGTAAGAAACATACTAGTAGAAAGTTAAGAAAAATATAAA
>NW_006238933.1:585773-596133 GCF_000226075.1 Solanum tuberosum | reverse complement strand
TATGTTATATCTAGAGTATATCATAAATAATATTAAATAAATATTCAGAATAAAACAACTATCGGAAGAATACTACAATAAATATTATTACATATTACCATGAATTTAGCACTACCAAAAAATAATATTAAAGAGATATCAAGATTAAGACACTTAACAAAAAACATTATAATAAAAATGGTTAAAACAAATTACTCACCTACCACACTACCACCCACCACACTACCACTTATATGAATCCCTCAACTACCAGTTCCGCACCGAAATATGGTAAGTTGACTACATTGCAACATTTGTTTACTAATGATGATTTATTTGAATTTGTTCTTGCTAGATTGGGACCAGCCTATCATGCCTTTACAAGATCACTTGAATCGTGTCAAGAGGATATTTGGTTTGATGTTTTATATAGGTTATTATTGAATGAAGAGAGGTATTTAAAGAGATGAGACTCTTAATGTCATAGCTCCCATAGCTCCCATAGCACACTATACTCAAAGTTCCATTTACATTTTATCTTCAACCTCTGGTATGTCAACAATTATCACAAGTGTGAAGGTAAAGGTTATATCGCACGAGTTTACCCATCACCCAAGAAATCTACTAGCACTCAAGTTTCTGACAACCTAGAAAATACCCAGCATTCACCTACTCAAATTAGGTTGATGGATAGTGGCACCACGCATCAGTTAACATCTGATCTCGATAACTTTGGCATTCACTATGAATATCAAAGTACCGAGGAATTAACTCTAGGTAATGATTCTAAATTACCAACCTTTCATATAGGTCCAAGCTCTAAAGATATTCTTCATAATCCTACAGGTACTCAAAAATTAGTTTTCATTAGTTCTTTCATAAATCTGATAGCGTTTCTGTTGAATTATTTGACTAAACAAACACATGCAATTTTAAAGCACTGATGTCTACCTGATCAATAGACTCTTATGATGTAAGTCTTCGCAGTTGAGTAAGTTTGATCGAAAAGCCTCCATAAATAAAATTATGAGACAAATCCTATTAAAATAAATTTTATAAAGTCCCTAACAAACCTGAATTTTTGCTTGTGATTTGATTCATAGAAAGGTCTAGATCATCTACCATCCCATGTTTAACCGGCCATTGAACCAACACATGCAATTTTAAAGCACTTATATCTACCTGATCAATAGACTCTTATGATGGAAGTCTTCGCAGTTAAGTAAGTTCGACCGGAAAGCCTCTATAAATAAAATTATGAGACATATCCTATTAAAATAAATTTTATAAAGTCCCTAACAAACCTGAAATTTTGCTTGTGATTTGATTCATAGAAAGGTCTAGAGCATCTACCTTCCCAAGTTTAACTAGCCATGTGGTAATCTGTCCGGTGAATTACAATCACCTAGACTTAAAATTTGGAAATTTTTTAAAAATATTCAGACCAAATCAAGTTTTTTTTATCAGACAAAGTTTCATTATAAATTTTTTTGATGAGGATTAGTGTGACAGTTTCTTACAACCCTTAAGGACTTTTATTGTCCCTACAAAATTGGTTAGGCTGTTATTGGAGACTAAAAGGATGGACAGAACTTGTAAAGACATTATTCTAGACAAGATATTTCGTTTTAGATGGTTAGAAGCCTGACAGATTGTAGTTAATGGCCTGCATAAAAAAGGCTTTGTGGAATGCTTTCAGTGAATAATTTATTCTCAAGAGGTTGATTATACCAAGTCAATTGAGATTGGAGAAAGTAAGAGCTGAGAGTTCACCTTCCAATAAGCTGACCTTCAAATTGAGTACTGAGATGGGTGCACAGACAATTTTGATAAAGCCAACTTGTTTGACTCCATTTAAGCTCATCTCCATC
Source organism: Solanum tuberosum (assembly GCF_000226075.1). NCBI lineage: Eukaryota > Viridiplantae > Streptophyta > Magnoliopsida > Solanales > Solanaceae > Solanum > Solanum tuberosum. Next base: position 594,283 of record NW_006238933.1, on the reverse strand, counting down.
CAATATTATATGAAAATTTGAAGTGAAGCTGAAGTATACTGAATATAAGCGAGATGTTGTAGCATAAGAAAAAGAAACAAAATATGGGCTTTCACTTTTGTTCTTGCATCAGTTGTAGTAGCATTAGTAATCACAACTATTTCATGGTTTGATTTCTGAAATACTGAAAGAGAAGCAGGCGACTTCCTATACAAAATTAGATTGGTCAATTTCATAAGAGGGTCTCTTACTATGAAGTTATTCGAGGGACGAACAATTTTGATGAATCTAACTTGTTAAAATCAAGTCATAGATAGAGTCAGCAGGGAATACAAATATCACTATACTATTATTATTGAAAACTTAAGTACTATTGGAGATCTTTAGGAGACCTTGATTGTTTCAGGAAAGAACAATATCGAGAAACCTTTAGTGATATATCCATCCACATGAAACCTCCACTACCTCAATTAGTAAGAAATAAACCAATCAAAAGATAATAAAAATATTAACATGAAAAATAGAGTGACTCATGATAAAGGGAACAAATCAAAATAACTTGGATAAAGAAATAAACAAAAAATAGGAAAAACAAACTGACTCTTGATAAAGAGAAGAAAACAAAATTACCAAACTAACACAAATACTAACATGAAAAACAAAGTGACTCGGGATAAAGAGAACACAACAAAATAATCTGGATAAAGAATAAACATAAAACAAGAAAAATAGAGTGGTTCTTGATAAAGAGAAGAAAATAAAAATACTTGACACCGATGTATTTGATTGAGGCAAAGAAAAGATAAATAGATTAATGAGACAAAGGCATATTGTTGGAGACATTATATAAATCAGTGAAGAATGTGAAGATTTTGAAAGAACAAATAATAAGGGCAATGGAACTTAATCATTTAAAAAGGATTGTTACGGTGAGGGAAGAGAAGGTAAGGGAACTTGAGCAACAATGTTGTGGGAAAATTAATAGCTGCTACTAAGAAGTAATTAAACAACAAGTGAACATGTACGGAGAATTGAAATAGAACTTATGCAGAGCATTAAATTCAAGCTATTATCAAATTAAAATTGTATCTAATTAAAGTTATAGTGTAGGAGCAAAATGATAATCTAACTTTGGGGTTAATACAAGTAGAATTTGACATAATCAAGCAGAGTTTTCAATATTCTTATTAGGCCAAATTCATCGGTGGCCCCCATAAAGTTGGCACCAAGCATCATTTAGATACCTTAACTGGGTGATGTTCATTTTAGACACCTCATGTAGGGTTTCGATGTGTCATTTTGACATTGTTTTTAATAATAAGCAACAAACTGAAGGAGAGTGTAATACACTCGTTGATGACATGACAAACAATCAATTAAATGATTACACGTGTTATTTTAAGTTTAAAATTATTTTAAAAACTATTTAGTAAATAAAATAAAAATGTTATTCTAAAAAAATCAATTTAACCCCCTCCCCCACACCTTGATGGTAGTTGTCTTCTCCACTACACCCAATAATTTTCTTTATTTTTTTAATCTACTTTTTAAAATTGTTTCAAATTTTTTTTATCTTTCTATTTTGATTTTGTTTTGAGAGAAAAATAGAAGGGAGGACCGGAAGAGGGAAGGAGAAAAAGAAAGAAAAAATAAATAGGAGTGTTGATATTTATTATTTTCGGCAAAAAAGATGAAGAGCGGTGATGGTAACTTGATCGAACATCGTCTTTTTTCATTACACACACAAATCTCTTTTGTGCTTTTTAAAAAAATTTATTCTTTTCTTTTATTTTTCATATTTATTATTTTTCTTTCTTTTTAGTGTTGTTTTATGATAAGAAAAGAGGGAGAGGAAGAAAGAAAGAGAGAAGAAATATGAAATATGGGTGTTGGTGTCCATTTTTTCGGCGAAAAAAAGTAGAGGGAGGTGATGGTAGATTTAGAAAAGCAATACAATGAAAAAAAATGGCTTGACAACGAATTTGAATAAACAATTTGACTTTCATTGAAGGAGCTAAGCTTGAAAAAATTGTGGGAGGTGATGGCTTGAGAAATGAAGAAGAAGAGAAAATAAAATAAAAAGGCCAAATAAAGTCTTTCACGGGCTATTGTTGAGTGTATCACACTCACTTTGATATGTCAGCAAAAAGTGTCAAAATGACACAGCGGAAGCCTACATGAGGTGTCTAAAATAAACATCGTCCATTTAAGGTGTCTAAGTGAAATTTGATGCCAACTTTAGGGGATCACCAATCGATTTGTGCCTTCTAATTAATCTAAAGTCAATTTTTTTATAACATGTGTTTTATTTTATGTTGTGCATTCATTAGCTAGCACCATTTTTCCTAAGATAATTGGATTTGAGTCTACAATTGAAATTTTTTTCTAAAATTATATTATAATTTGAAAAAATATATTATTTTATTATTTTTAATAGAGAAAATGGTCTAAAGCCCCCCCCCCCCCCAACCTATACCCCAAATTTCAACTACACACTCCAATTTCAAGGGTGTCCTATCACCCCTGAACATTTTATTTCTCTATTTATTACACACTTGAGTGCTGACCTATCATAGGAGGTGTGAACACCTCCTCTAGGCGCGTAAGAAGATTGTACTTCTCCAACAATCATCTTCCCCAACTTAAATAAACAATTGTTCCTTCTTCCCCACCATTAACCCTTGTTCCTTTTCTAAAAATTTCACGATTTTCTTTCAAAAATAGGTAGGGTTTAGTTATTTATGTTCATGTCTACTTTAAATCTTGAAGTTAGGGTTTGTAATCTTCTCTGCTTTCTTATTTAAGGTCTCTAATTTGAATTTTGAATTTTCTCAAAATTCGTTAAAAATGGCAAATGAAAACTTGAATAAGCTTTGTATGGATGAATCAGACACAATGCTCAACACTGTAGTGAGATGCAAATATGGAATTTTGCTAAATTCGCAAACTTCTTGGTTGAAATTAAATCTGGGAAGAAGATTTTGGTCTTGCCCATGCTATGGTGTATGTGTTTTCCCTTGTTTTTTGCTTCACTTTATATTGAATTGATGCTAAAGTACTATTTTTGGATTATTTTCAGTCTAAAAATTGTAAAAAAAATTGATAGAGGGACAAAGCAGAAGTGGATCCAAGATCAAGTTTTATCCTTTCAAGATTGGTGAACAAAATCAATGAGTTAGAGCAAGAATTAGGGATTAGACAGGTTCATAGTGACAACTTGAGTAACTCTAATTTGTTATTGGAGATGAGGCTCAATAGAAGGTGGAAATGGTGTAGGTTCAATAGGAAGATATTTTTATGTATTTTGATTTGTGTTGTTGCTATGCTCATCAGCAAACAATCTATTCCAAAGTAGTATTTGATGTGTATTGTTGCTATGTTCATCAGAATTGTCAATGTATGTGACAAATTGTGTATCTATGTTGTCAATTGAAGGTAAATTAATTGCACTTTATCTGTAAACTGAACAACCAACAACCTAATCATTCATTCATACTTCAATATAGACAACACACCACCATTTCTAAAACACATAACCAACACAACATCATATGAATAGTCAATTGAACCAACACAACACCATATATAAACACATCTGAATAGCCAACACAATTGAATAGACAACATAACAACATTTCTAAACACAATTGAACACAACATCATCATGCATAATGCAACATCACCATTCATTCATAAGACCTCACATAAGGCAGAATTTGGCAGAATATACCAGAATAAAGTCATATTCATAAGGACTCACATAAGGCAAAATTTACCAACAAATAAAACTCAAAATAGTAGGCCCTTAATGAAAATAGTTTACATGTCTACTGGACTAACTTAAAAAGTGCTTAAATATATCAACATTACTACAATTTTCATGGCATATTTGACTATGAAGAAGTGTTATTTTAACTTGGATTATCTGAACTACTTCCCATTGTCTTCTTTCTTTACTTCTCTCTAAGCTCATGAAGTTTGCTTGTTGAGATTGTTGTTTTACCATTCCATTTCAGCTTACTTGTATTACTTGGTGTATAACTAATGTCACCAGTTATATCAGCTGATCTTGTCACTTTTGCTTGACTAGTAGAGTAGATCTTACTACTTGGCATGCCAGGCTACAATAAAATTACGAATATAATTCAATATTTAAGAAGTTTAAATTAACAAAATAGTTTAAGATGTAGCAAAGACTTACATTCATGACTTTGAAGCCATTTGCAGGTTGGAACACACTCATTCCCATGACTCTTGGTATTTTCTCTAAAGATGTGTTTCATCTGCCCCTACCTCTTTATCTTTTAGTAGTACCAGTTACTGAAGATTATGCATGATAATTAGGAGTAGCAGAAGAGGATGCAGGAAAATCAATAGGTGTAGTAGGTAGGGGATGTGCACTAGGTGCTGCTGGTGATGTTTTTGTTTGTCTTCCTCTTCCTCTTTTTAGTGGAGGTTCACCTTCTGATGGTGCTGATGGAGTTTTCTATACATATAAAGAAAAAAGTAAGTTATAAACTAAGAAAAAGTAAAACAAGTTCAAATATTACCTTTTGTTTGCCTCTTCCCCTGCCTGAACCTAGGGGTTCTACCCTTACTGATGCAGTAGGTGATGGTGCACTATGTCTTGTTGATGACTCAACACCTTCTCTTTGAGGACACCCTCTCTTGTTATGGCTTCTGACATGGCATATACTACAAGTTATTGCAAGTCCAGTCCTATGAAGATTCCAAGATTTCTTAGTTTCTCTAGCTTCTTTCCTTCTAGCCTTAGATAGCCTACCAGATATGTTTGTGATTTCTGGTGGTGAAATAGTGGGGTTTGTAGAAACGGTCACATCTCTATGTTTGTGAGTGGTTCAATAACATTGGCATAAGTCCTCAAGTAAGTTTCTTTACTGTAGCAGTTTTCTACATAGTCATAAAGAGAAAACTTCGTAAAGTATAATGCAGCCATATCATGTGTATATTGTATGCCCCTTAACTGCCACACTCTACAAATACAAGTTCTCCTAGCAATATCCATTTTGGGTTGACAAAGTCCTTCTTTCACTTCAAATCCAACAACTCCATTAAACTCAATGGTACAGTCTATAGACCTACTAATGTTCTCCTTTAAAACCTTCAGAACCATTGGAGAGAAATTACACTTCCACGTACTTGGGAACTCCCTTAAATTGGTCATTCTTGTCATCATCTTCACTCTTATTTCTTCAAGCATAGTAATGATGGTCTTGTGTCTAGCAGCCAAGATCCATGCATTAAAACACTCAGAGTTGTTGTCTACAGAATCACACTTCACTTCAGTATTGAAGTAAACTTTGCACCAGTAATTAATGTTGTAGTATATTAAGTCATCCATCATTTTTTCTGGACCTAACAACTTCATTTTCTCTATATTTTTCCTTAATTGAGACTAAAATGTACTCTTAGCTACCTTTCAAGATTGTTGTCTTCTTTGAAGACCTATCCAATCCTTAGCCTAGTTAGCTAATATGTGCCTAACACACATTCTATGCTCACACTGAGGTAATACCTCTGTAATTGCTGCATACATTCCCTGCAATAGATGATAATTAGGTCACAATTACATATATAAATTGAAAATTAAAAAATAAGTTCACATACCTTCTGCATTTTTGTAATCAAGGTGAGACCTTCACCATCTCCAAGTCCTAGATCATCCCTTATGCACTTGACAAACATGGTCCATAAGTTTCTGTTCTCCTTTTCAACTATTTCCCAAGCAAGTGGCAGCATCTAATTGTTACCATCCTTGGCCACATCAACTAACAACTGGCCTTTACAAACACCTTTAAAGAAACAACCATCTAAGCCTATGCACGTTCTACAATGTATCCATGCCTTCCTTAAAGCATCAAAATAGATGTAAAAACTCTGAAATACTGATGTGCCTTCTGCATCAGGTTCACCAACTTTTACAACGCAACTGGTCCTTAACACTTCATCCTTGTATTCAAGAATTCTTCCAAATTCTACAACATGATAACCCATTATATCTTTCAACACTTTAGCTCTTGCTCTTCTCATAGTAGTCTTGCCAACATAAAGTTTGAACTTTTTTCTAATCATCTCCTACAACTTGAAGACTCTTATGTTTGGTTCCTTAGTTATTCTTTCTCTGTAGGTTTTAGATAGAAACTTTGTATTGCACAAGTAATTTCTAGTTGTCTTGTTGCAAGTATGCTTTGGATTGTAAGTTATCATGAAATTATTTGTTGTCTTGTCAAGACATGCATACAAAAGTCATGGACATCCATCTTTGCATCTAACTCTAACTTTCTTTGGCTCATTCACCCACTTCTCCACCCGAACCCTCCTTCTAACTGCATATTTAGTTACTGCTTGTCTAAATTCTTTCACATCTTTAAACACCATACCCAACTGCCACACAACTTTATTTGCAGTAGGATCATGAATGATTTTTTGAGTTGTTGTCCTCCTCTTTCTTGAAAACTTTACCCTTATTGCTCTACCACATTCATGTTCATCATCATCACAACACTCAAAACTATCCTCATCGCAACTTGCAAAGTAAGGCTCATCACCTCCTAGCCTTCCTTCATGACTTATTTTACCTGTTTCAGTTTCATCAAAACCTAGATCTGGTCCAGCTTCACCTACTGGTACATCTTCAGTGTCAACTGGTACTTTTTCCCTTCTTTTCCTCCTTTGAAAAGTTCTTTGTTCAGCCCTCAACTCCCTAACCTCCTCATGTACATCACTACCATACTCTTCCTCCTCATCATCTCCAACTAATTCAGCTTCATACTTGACATTATCCTCAGTTGAATAATCAGAATCCTCTACTTCTTCTTTGGAGAAATCAGATCAAGCAGGACCAACATCTATATCATCATCTCCAACAGTAGCACCATCAGCAGTAGCATTATCTGTAGTAGTGAAAGGATGTGTGGTAATGAAAAGAGGTGAGGTTGAAAAAGTAGGAAATGGGTCCTCACTGTTTAAATGTCTTCACCTACCCCAAAGTTAAAGTTTTCACTCTCACTAGGACTTGTATTAAAAGTTGAACCAGATTCTCCCATATCCATATGACTACGATTTTCTATTAGCATGAGCCGCACAGTTGGCTCATCAACCAAATGCTTAACAAATACCTCCACTACATCCCCATCTTCCAAAGAATACATCATGTCTAAAATATCCATATCATTATCAACATCTACCAAAATACCATTGTTAGGTGCTTTGATACTAAAGGTGCAGGCTGTGTTATATCCCAAGTCTCTAATATAGTCTCTCAACTCAAAATATGACATCTTATCTATATCAACATCAAAAATTCTGTAACTTTTCCACTATTATATATTAGTTCCCCACTACTTAAATCTAACACCCCACCATAGTATCACCTTAGAGTAATCAAAGTAAATCCATACATCTCTTACCTGAAGGTAATAAAAAAATAGAATAGTAATTATAGACATTCTCTTATCTGAAGGCAATCAAAAAACCAAAATAGTACTTATAGACATAGTATCATTGTAGCATTATGAACATAATACTAAGACGAACATAAATACCAAGACGAACAAAAATACAACATAGTAGCATTAGCTTCTCTATGAACATAATACTAAGACGAACATAAATACAACACTCCATGAACATAATACTATGACGAACATAAATACAACATTATACAACTTAAGTGAGAAAGGGGAAAATCTAATTTCATGAAAATTGTGGTATAATATGGTGTAAATGAACACCTAACACCATAATCATAAGCCACACATAATATTTCACACAATGTTGCTCTTAATTTCACGAATAAACAGAAATCCTAATAAAGCATAAACTCTAAATAAGGGACAAAGAACTAACATTTACTAAATCAGTTGATAAACTACGTAATCAAGTTGAAAATACAGACAACAATGCTTCGATCATCACCAAAAATGCATATCCAAATGGAGAAACAGAGATGGAAAGGAGAAAAGGAAGAATTTGGGGTTTCTCACGTTTTAAGAGGAAAATGGAGAAAAAACAAGAATTGGGGGTTGAAGTGGGTGGGGACCCGCACGTGCAAACATATAAGATAATTTATTTGGTTTATGTGGACAGGGAAACACTCAAGTGTAGTAAATAGATAAATAAATATTCGCGGGGGGGGGGGGGGGGGGGGGAGAGGTGATAGGACACCCGTGAAGTTGGAGTGTGTAGTTGAGATTTTGGGTATAGGTTGGTGTAACACCCCGACTTTCGAAAATGTCTAAATTAACTCGTATCTTCGTGGAAAGAAAAGGAGGGTGAATAATAAATTAAAAATGATGTGGTATTTCATATTTTAAGTGTTCAAGGGTTGTATCTCAAGTTTTGAAGTTAAGTAAGTGGCAAAATAAAAGTTGACGAAAGTTATCGTAAGTTCCTTTTTAAAGATTTGTCTAAAATTTGAGTCAAATGTCTTTAGATGTTTTCTCCCAATATATAAAGAGTTAGAAGGCCTAACACCCATTAAATCGAAGGCCTACGAGTCTAGTTTGCAA
>NW_006238933.1:585143-585334 GCF_000226075.1 Solanum tuberosum | reverse complement strand
CTACCATTAAACATTGCCCCCGTGCCTAGAAACGTAATCCCTACACGTGGCAATCGTTTGCCCCTTCTATTAGCTGCGTTTGAAGTTGGTTTTTGAAGATATAAATTTGTAGTTATTGGTGTTTCTTCAAGGTTTATACTTGGTTAACTAAGGTAATCATTTTGGGACCCTTTTATGGTTGTTTTTATGAA
>NW_006238933.1:581695-584436 GCF_000226075.1 Solanum tuberosum | reverse complement strand
AGCTTATGGGGGCTTGGTTAGGTTGTTGTTTTATTATTTTTGATAAGTTTAGATTTAGGAGTAGGTTGGTACACTTATCTTATCCTTGATTTATTTGTCAGATTATTCCAGTATATTAAGATACCTACTCATAGTCTATTGCCTTTCATACTCTGTACACTATTTTGTACTGATGCCCCATTGCCTGGAGGAGCTGCATTCATATATGCAGGACCCGACAGACGACCCAGTAGACCTTCTCAACAACAGGATTGACTTATATTTGGTTGGCTAGCCCCTTTCCTCCGAAGCTGCCAGAGTTGGGAGGTTTTTAGCTTTTGTCATATATATTTTTATGGGTAGGTTGGGGCCCTGTCCCGTCAATCTTTACTACTCTTAGAGGCTTGCAGACTAGTGTGTGGGGTGTACAGCTACGTTATGGCCATGCTGGCCTAGTTTGTTGGTTTTTTGCTGCTTGTTAGTTGTTTGATGTATTGTATTAATATGTACCTACTTTTCAGTTTTGTTAAAGAGATAAATGATATATACTTGCTTTTAGTTTTGGTATAGATATCATGGTGGCCACGACGGCCCAATCAGGACTTCTGTGCTAGTTGGCTATTTATTTATATGATCTCCTGGGAGTAGTTGTTTCTTTTATAGATCAGTTGACAGGGGACTTGCCGGCCGAAGGCTTAGTTTTAAGCCGAGATATACTTGTTTGTTTTCTTGATTGTGTGTGGCTGTCATGCGCTAGTAGCAAATGGTTCAGCAGGGTCGGCTCGGGCCTGAGTTTTGGCATTAGGAGCCAGTTGCTCCCCTCGAGTTTAGGGTGTGATGAACTTGGTATCAGAGCAACGTCGTATCTTAGGGAGTCTTCAAGCCATGTCTAGTAGAGTCTTGTTTATAAATGTGTTGTGCACCACATCTGATAAGCAAGAAGCTACCGGGCATGTTTGAATGACTATCCTTCTTTAGCTCACCTCATGCTATAGAGCGGTGTCTTAAGGGTTGAGGTTTCTAGCTTATAATTGATACTTGTATGTAGATAGAGATGATTGACACTTGACAGACCATAACTAGCCAGGGGCTAGATACAACTGCAAGCGAGGGTACCGACAAGGTACCACATGTGGAGGTAGCCTATTGTGAGACCCAGGGGGAGACATCTTCTCAACCATTATAGCTTCTCCACCGCCTCAGGAGCCTCCGAGGGCTACAGACTTTCGGCTCCACCAGAAATACCACATCTAGTTCCTCATATTGCATCTGATCAGGATTTCAAGAGTGCAGTATGTATGTTAGCACAATTAGTAGCTGCACAGTTAGTAGCTGCACAGTCCTAAGCAGCTGCGCCAGATGTTTCCGGACCTTTAGAAGGACCCGAAAGTTCGAGAGTTCGTGAATTTCTTGCCTTTAATCCGCCACAGTTTACAGGGACAGATTGCAGAGAAGACCCTCAACACTTTATTGATCAGCTTCATAGGATCTTTAGAGTCATGCATGCCTCAGCAACTGAGTCAGTTGAGTTAGCAACATTTCGATTGTGCGATATTGCAGTATTGTGGTACGAGAGTTTGGAGAGATCTAGGGGAAACAATGCATCCCTACCCACTTGGGATAGCTTTACAGAAACTTTCATAGATCACTATTTGCCTCGAGAGATTAGGGATGGCCGGGTGGACCAGTTTCTGAACCTCCGACAGGGCAGCATGAGTGTCCGAGAGTACGGGCTAAGATTTGATTCATTGGATAGATATGCACCAGCATTTGTTGATACGATGCATGATATGGTGCGTAGATTTGTTGGAGGGCTCGACTTACACTATATAGATTCTTGTTCTACCGCTGAACTAAATGATAATATGGATATCTTCGAGGATATGTCTGGAGCAGGTCAAGCTCATACGGGAGAGGTTTCTAACAGCTCAAAGCCGACAGTATAGATGATCGCCGACATTTACAGTATATAAGTGAGAGGGTCGAGCGAGAAAGACAGAAGAGGGCTAGGCCTGCTGGTACACAGGGAGATTTTCAGGGTGGTCCCAGACCCCGATATTCTATTAGGCCACCTAGACCTCCACCACAACAGTTCCAGGGTAGTAGATTTGATCGTCAGGAATAGTCAGGCCCAGGTTAGGGTTCACGAGCATCAGGCTCGTAGCAGCAGAGGGGTTCAGGCCAGGCTAGGACAGCCCCACCGCGTTGCGCTACTTCTAGTAGGATGTATTTCGGTAGGTGTAGACAGGGTTCCACATGTTGTTATTCTTATGGACAGGAGGGGTATGAGTAGAGAAAATTCCCTACCATAGGTCAGGGTGGTATAGGTCAGTCGACCAGGTCAGCAGTAGGTTTCTCCTCATCAGCATAGTCTACAGGGCGTGGTAGAGGTAGAGGCGGAGGCAAAGAGGGAGCATCTAGTTCTAGTAGTGGACAAAACCGTACGTATTCATAAACTGGCCGATAGGACTCAGAGTCATCACTAGATGTTGTGATAGGTACATTGATTGTTTTGCTCCCATTGTGTTTATTCTTTGATAGATCCTGTATGATGTTACTCTATTTAATGCGGGGAAGTTATGTATAGTAGCAGAGTCATTAGATAGACCTTTTATTGTATCTATACCAATTGGTGAGTCTATTGTTGCTAAGAGAGTCTATCGAGGTTGCACGGTAGAAATTATCGACTATACTTTTGGCATTTTAGTTTCCTGGATAGTGACAAACTTAACCGCGTGACTTAGATTTTTTTTCATTCGAGG
>NW_006238933.1:580040-581685 GCF_000226075.1 Solanum tuberosum | reverse complement strand
GTCATTATGGGTATGGACTGGTTAGCGTCTTGTTATGCTAATGTTGAGTGCCGGATAAAGATAGTTAGATTCTAGTTTCCAAGAGAGGCAGTTCGGGAATGGAAAGGTGATACAACAACGCCGAAAGGTAAGTTTATTTCCTATCTTAAGGTGAGGAGGATGATTACCAAGGGTTGTATTTATCATCTTGTTCACGTTCATGATATAGATGCAGAACCACCAACCCTTCAGTCTATTCCGGTAGTTAATGAGTTTCTAGAGGTATTTCTAGGATGTTTTCTCCCAATATATAAAGGGTTATAAGGCTTATCACCAATTAAATCGAAGGACTACGAGTGTAGTTTGCAACGCACAAAACCCTGTATCAAACCGACATCAGAGCAAATAGTTATGAGGGTTTTACTAGGGACTGCCGGGGCAGAACAGTGGAAAGACTTGTTGAATAAAGGTTTTATTAGGCCTAGTGATTCATCTTGGGGTGCACCAGTGTTGTTCGTAAGGAAGAAAGATGGATCACTAAGAATGTGTATCGATTACCGACAGCTGAATTAGGCAACTATAAAGAATAAGTATCCCCTTCCGAGGATATATGACTTGTTTGATCAGTTACAAGGTACTAAGTGTTTCTCAAAGATTGATTTAAGATCATGGTACCACCAGATACGAGTTTCGTGCCTAGAAATGTAATCCCTACACGTGGCAATTGTTTTCCCCTTCTATTAGCTGCGTTTGAAGCTGGTTTTTGAAGATATAAATTTGTAGTTATTGGTATTTCTTCAAGGTTTACACTTGGTTAACTAAGGTAATCATTTTGGGACCCTTTTATGGTTGTTTTTATGAATTTCTAAGGACGTTTCGACAAGTTAGGGCAATATGGCAAATCTGCCGATTTAAGATTAATTATTCGATTACCGACAGCTGAATTAGGCAACTATAAAGAATAAGTATCCCCTTCCGAGGATATATGACTTGTTTGATCAGTTACAAGGTACTAAGTGTTTCTCAAAGATTGATTTAAGATCATGGTACCACCAGATACGAGTTCGGGAGAAAGACGTTCCAAAGACATCTTTTAGAACTAGATATAGACACTTTGAGTTCTTGGTAATGTCTTTTGGATTAACTAATGCCCCAGCAGTGTTCATGGACCTGATAAATAGTATATTCAGGCCATATCTAGACTTGTTTGTGATTATATTTATTGATGATATTTTGGTGTATTCACGTTCAAAAGATGAGCATGAAAATCATCTGCGAGCAGTCCTTCAGGTTCTTCGAGACCGAGAACTTTATGCAAAGTTTTCTAAGTGTGAGTTCTGGTTAGACTCTGTAGCTTTCTTAGGCCATATTATATCAGATGCAGGCATTGCGGTTGATACACAAAAGATTGAGGCCATAAAGACTTGGCCCAGACCCATGACTCCGACTGCGGTTCATAATTTCTTAGGGTTAGTTGGGTACTACAGAAGGTTTGTAGAGGGGTTTTCTTCACTTTCAGCACCATTAACGAAGCTGACTCAAAAAGCAGCTAAGTTCCAGTGGACTGAGGATTGCGAGCACAGTTTCCAGGAGGTTGACATCAGCACCAGTGGACACGACTTAAAGGCTATTTTTATAGGTTGCTTATAACTAAATTGCTCGCTTT
>NW_006238933.1:579814-579959 GCF_000226075.1 Solanum tuberosum | reverse complement strand
TTATATGGATGCCTAAAAGGGCTATGAGTTGCCTACGGGGCTATATTGATGCCTAGTAGTGCTATGAGTTGCCTACAAGGCTATATTGACACCTAAGAAGGCTATGTGCTTCCTACAGGGCCATGTTGTTGCCTAAGAGGGCTAT
>NW_006238933.1:579345-579794 GCF_000226075.1 Solanum tuberosum | reverse complement strand
AACGTCGATGGCTTGAATTACTGAAAGATTACGACGTGGACATTTTATATCATCTAGGTAAGGCGAATGTGGTAGCTGATGGCTTCAGTCGAAGGTCTATGTTTATCATAATTAGGTGTTGATAAGCGTGGGCTAGCGCGAGAGCTTCATCAGTTAGCTAGCTTGGGAGTCAGATTGTTAGAGGCAGAAGATAGTGGGGTAACAATTCAAGACACAACCGTATCATCTCTAGTTGTAAGGTAGGTTCTTATTTTATTATTTTTGATAAGTTTAGATTTAGGAGTAGGTTTATATTGGGGAAACAATTCAGGACACAGCCTTATCATTTCTAGTTGTAAAAGTAAAATCACAGCAACAAGAGGATCCTAGCTTAGAGCAGCTTAGAGCCAAGGCTCAAAATCAACAGACTTTAGCATTTGATATAGCAGGAGATGGAGTCCTTAGATATA
>NW_006238933.1:578681-579065 GCF_000226075.1 Solanum tuberosum | reverse complement strand
TATCTATTATCTCTGATAGAGGAGCACAATTTACCGCCAACTTCTGGAAGTCCTTCCAGAAAGGACTAGGGACACATGTTAATCTTAGTACAGCCTTTCATCCTCAGATAGATGGCCAGGCTGAGCGCACAATTTTGACATTCGAGGATATGTCTGGAGCAGGTCAAGCTCATACGGGAGAGGTTTCTAACAGCTCAAAGCCGACAGAAGGTGTACTGACCCCTCATTGCCTTGGGGGAGCTGCATTCATGCATGCAGGTCCCGTCGATGACTGGTATTCTTAAAAGTCTCGCCTATGAAAGGGGTTTTGAGATTTGGCAAAAAAGGCAAGCTTAGTCCAAGATTCATTGGGCCATACCGGATCCTTCGGAGGGTAGGACAAGT
>NW_006238933.1:578170-578548 GCF_000226075.1 Solanum tuberosum | reverse complement strand
AGTTGAGGATGTTCAGATCACAGAGGAGTTGTCCTACGAGGAAACTCCAGTTGCCATATTAGATTGATAGGTCCATAAATTGAGGACCAAAGAGGTGGCTTCGGTTAAAGTATTGTGGAGAAACAAGAATAGAGAAGAGGTGACCTGGGAAGTTGAGGATGGCATGAGGTCCAAATATCCTCACTTGTTTCATATCCAAGGGTGATGGCACATCAGTTTATATTGGTGCAGTGAGGTAAGATACCTATCTGATTATTTTTATATTGTTGCTTATTATTATTGTTGTTGTCATTGTATATTTGCTCGTTGTTGTTGTCGGTGTATATTTGCTCGCACTATTATTGCGGAGCTATAGTGCTTAGCAATTTAAGTCGTCAT
>NW_006238933.1:576175-576595 GCF_000226075.1 Solanum tuberosum | reverse complement strand
TGGTTAGGTTGTTGTTTTATTATTTTTGATAAGTTTAGATTTAGGAGCAGGTCAGTACACTTATCTTATCCTTGATTTATTTATCATATTATTCCAGTATATCAGGATACCTCATCATAGTCTATTGCCTTTCATACTCTGTACATTATTTTGTACTGACGCTCCATTGCCTTGGGGGGGCTTTATTCATGCATGTTGTTCCTAACAGACAACCGAGTAGACCTCCTCAGTAGCAGGATTGACTTTTATCCGGTTGGCTAGCCCTTTCCTTCGGAGCTGCCAGAGTTGGGAGGTTTGTTACCTTTTGTTGTATTTATCTTTATGGGTAAACTGGGCCCCTATCCTGCTAATCTTTACTACTCTTAGAGGCTTGCAGACTAGTGTGTGGGGTGTATAGCTACGTTATGGCCATACTGGCCT
>NW_006238933.1:562190-575693 GCF_000226075.1 Solanum tuberosum | reverse complement strand
GCGGCATGATAGTTGGGGGGGGGGGGGTTAGACCATTTTCTCTTTTTAATATTCAAAACTTTAAAATAAACTTTGTTTGCACTTAATGAATGTCGGAATCTGAATAATCCAGACATCAGATCATTAAGTGCATTTGTTTTCATTAAGATTTGAAGTACTTTTGGTATTAATCATTAAGATCTAGAACAAAGTCTTAATATCATTAAGAAGCATTCTTGTGTGGATAATATTCACCATTACTCTATCCACAATCATCACCATTAACTACCTCTTCTATCACAACCACCATCACCATTGTCAACCACAATTTATCATCGTCTACCACCAGCCACCGTCATTACAACCACCACAATTGCTAACTACTACTGTCAGTTGCTACCACACTTATCTCCTTTTTCATTATAATTATGTCAATTGTCACCACTACCCCTATCTTTGTAGCCACCGCTACTCCAACACTACTACCACCACTACAATCAATTTCTCCTACTAACAAACTTCGTCATCACAATTAGCATCGCCACCAACTACCACCATGTATTCTTTAATCACCACCACTACCATCACCACCTCCACCACTATTATCAACCACTATCACTACTGTGTTCAATCTTTGCTACCAACAACCTCCATCATCATAACTAGTACTGCCACCAACTACCACACACACATTATCAACCGCCACATATTTTTCAGTCAACACCACCAATTACTAGCATCAACCAACAACACTATCAATTGTCACCATTATGTTAGTCACCACAACACCATCACCTCCACCGTCACAACTATCACTACTATCATTACTAGCCACTAGCAATAACTATTACTATCACCATCACCACTACAAATTATCTCCATCATAACTAGCAATCATAAGTGTTTTTTCTTTTATCAAATAATGATTTTATTTTGTTAATTTTTTAATATTTAATTAATTTTTATTTGAATTGTATTTTTATTGTGTACATTGCAATAAACTATGTACAATCAATATTGAATAACAATCCATCTTAATCATTCAATGTTATTCAGATGTGCATTCAGATTTAGAAGTCTAAATCTTAATGAAAACAGATGATGCCTAAACCTTTTCTTAATAAGTAGTAAAAGTTTAATTGATATTAAAGTTCTCAATATTAAAAATAATTAAATAATATATTTTTCCAATTTATAATTTAGTCCTAAATATATGTATTATCTTGCAATATTAAGAACATTAAAATCAACTAAATTTTAATATAATATTTTTCTTATTTAAACTATTTAGAAATGAATTTTTAGAATTTGCTATTAATAAAATAGAGATTTTATTTTATTTTACCTAAATAATAAAAGTCATCAATTATTTCTTATGATAATAGTACATATTAATTAGGATATCAATTGTGGACTTTAAAACTTATGAAATAATATTATATTTTATTAATTAGATAAATACAAGAAGTTACATGGAAGTTAAAGTATCGAGTTCTCAATTTATTTCAAAATCTTAAATATTAGTTCTCATATAATTTTTTCAAAAGTGATTATTATCCTTATGTCAAGACAAGATATAAGTTAAATCAACATTGATTGTTTTGAGGACCTTAACTTTTTTCTGTTATAATATTTATATGTATCTTTAAAATTTGTGTACTCAATAATATAAATTACACACATAATAATTTATTAGGTGTAATTTAAGCGGCTATTGAAAAAAAGAAGAAGAAGAGAAGAATAGAGCTTAAACCCTAAACCCTAGCTCTGATAAGTTCCATTCCCACTTTCACACCATTGCTGAAGAAAAACAAAAGCAAAAGTAACAGAGTATGGTGAAGGCGTATCTCCGGTATGAGCCGGCGGCTTCTTTTGGGGTTATAGTATCTGGGGAGTCAAATATTGCCTATGACAGCTCCGGCAAGCACTTGCTAGCGGCGGCGTTAGAGAAAATCGGTATATGGCATGTAAGGCAGGGTCTTTGCACTAAAACCCTAGCTCCTTTACCTTCATCAAACTCAAAAGGCCCATCTCTTGCCGTTACATCAATGGCTTCCTCTTCTTCATCCCAAGTAAATCTTCTTTTCCTTCTCTTTTTTTTTTCCAGCTTTTTTTCCCTGCCTTGCTAAAATTCAGTTGTATTTCTCATTGCCATAGTGCTTCTCCTTTGTTCTGATATTGATGTTTTTCCGCCGCTTTAATATATAAATAAATGAAAAATTGGTTCCAAAACAATTTGGGCGTTATTGTGAAATGTTGGTATAGAGGATGACTTTTATAGATTGGTAAGGTTGTAGTTTTTTTTTGGTCTTTGGTCATGTATTTCATAGAAATGCTGGAAATGTGTGCAAAAAGGGATGGGGTAGGCCTAGATTCATACATTTATTGCAAAAGCTCATGACGCAATTAAATTAAAACAGACGCTCCACCATCAACCTACTAGCAACGGGGAAGACTACATAGCATACCTTATAGTAAAAGCTTGGTCGAGGGGTCTCTGTGGAAGGCGATCCAATTAATTGAGAATGATTAGTTGTTAGTTAACACATGTTACTGTTTCACTTACATTAGTTGGAACTAAATGGGTCCAAATAGGCAAAAGAACATGGAAGGTTTCATATAGCCCGTCCCAACTAGTCTAGGATTGAGGTGTATTTGATTGATTGATTTGGTTTTTAGATAAGTTCTGATACAGCATGGTAAATCGGGAAAAAATATTTTAAGTATGATTTTATCCAGATAAGTATTTCTTCCTGTATGCATCTAGGCTTTGGTTCTACAATAAAGGTCGTGTAGAGTGCATGGTGTGTTATATGGGCACATTGTGTTCGCGTCAAGTTTGGTAAACCAAATCTGGTAGTTTTGTCAAGAAGCGTATTGAGGCGATTACATTATCTATTCAGTTTCAAAACTGAAAACAATGGATTTCTCGATTATTAAAATAATATTCTTCTTGTATGATCTATTTGTAGTGATGTTCTGCATTCATGCTACTCTTTCATTTAAGATGTAGTTGTATCTTAAAATGTAAGGCATTAAAGAGAATAATTTGGGCTTAGGGAAGCAGGAAAGCTAAAATGTCAAGATGATTCCGAAGTCAATGTTGTGTGCTATGTTTGTTTGGTCAGACTCGATATATTTTTTTGTTGTAGTGGTTTGTTTCATAGGAACAACAACAACATACCCAGTGAAATCCCACTAGGTGGGGTCTGGGTTGTTTCATAGGAAAAGATTGTCAAACTTATATATGGTTTTAGTAGTGATAAATTGGACTTAATTGCAGATAGCAAGTGGTTATGCTGAAGGAAGCATTAGAATCTGGGATTCCGACAAAGGTATATGTGAAACCACATTGAATGGGCATAAGGGTGCTGTGACGGCCCTTCGATACAATAAGCTTGGATCATTACTAGCATCAGGAAGCAAAGATAATGACATTATTTTATGGGATGTAGTGGGTGAGACTGGCCTGTTCCGCCTTCGGGGACATCGTGATCAGGTTCATACTATCTTCAAACTAGGCATAACGTACTTTCATTTCTGACTTCATCTTGTATTACTTGTGAATTTCTAATTTTGTTCCATTGCCATCTGTGTTGCAGGTTACTGATCTTGTTTTCTTAGATTCTGATAAAAAACTGGTAACGGCTTCTAAGGACAAGTTTTTGAGGGTGTGGGATCTTGATACTCAACATTGCATGCAGATTATAAGTGGCCATCATACTGAAATATGGTCCATAGATATTGACCCTGAGGAAAGATTTCTGGTCACCGGTTCTGCTGACCCTGAACTTCGTTTTTATGCTATAAAGCATGAGTTAGCTGATGGGCAATTGATTGCTAACAAAAACGAAACAGATGTAAAGGACTTGCCTACTGAAAACAAATGGGAAGTACTGAAGTCATTTGGTGAAATTCAGCGTCAAAGCAAGGATAGAGTTGCAACAGTGAGGTTTAACAAGTCTGGAAACCTGCTGGCTTGTCAAGTTGCAGGGAAGACAGTGGAAATATTCCGTGTGCTGGATGAGTCTGAATCTAAACGCAAAGCGAAAAGAAGAATCAGCAGAAAGAAGGAGAAGAAATCTGCCAAAGAAGGCCTTGAGGCAACGGAAAAAGGAGAGACAAATATTGGAGCTGAAGGAGGCAGCAATCCTGTTGTTACAGTCCTGGATATCTTCAAGCTTCATCAGACCCTACGGGCTGGAAAGAAGATCTCCTCAATTTCTTTCTCCCCACTTACTTCAAAGAATTCACTGGCTACCTTAGCTTTGTCTTTGAATAATAATTTATTGGAATTTCATGCAATAGAAAGCAATTCAACTAGTAAATTGAGTGCTATTGAGCTTCAGGGGCATCGTGCTGATGTCAGAAGTGTAACTCTCAGCTCAGATAACACTCTTTTGATGTCAACTAGTCACAGTGCAATTAAAATATGGAACCCTACTACTGGTTCTTGCCTTCGCACAATTGATTCAGGATATGGTCTTTGTGGACTCTTTGTTCCAGGCAACAAGTATGCTGTTGTTGGTACAAAGGGTGGGACCCTGGAATTTATTGACGTTAGAAGTGGTACTTGTGTGGAAGTAGTGGAAGCCCATGGTGGATCTGTTCAGTCAATTGCTCTAACTCCAGATGGGACAGGTTTTCTAACTGGCAGTGCCGACCACGACATTAAATTCTGGGAATTTCAAATGGTGCAGAAGTCTGGTGAAGTGCGTAATCTGACTTTGCTATCTAAATTACTCTACACCTCCATCTTTCTTGATAGTGTAGTGCTATTATCTCCACTTTGCTTCCAAATTTTGGGATTTCTTGTTGTTGGATGGTTTAGGAGAGGGATCCTGGGAATCTTGTGAAAAAGATTATTTACACTTAACCACATATACTAATATAATTACTCTACAGCTATAATTGTGCTCTTATACTTGCTCAAAAAAAGAGGGCTATAATAGTGCTTTTAAAGAAAAGAAATAGTAGCATAGAATAACTGATTCCTGTACTTTAGTGATTCTATGAAACTGATCAGCAGACCGAGGTTCTCATCTGAATAGGAATTTATCTAATATAATATGTCGAAGCCTTGATATAATATTGGATTGAATTCTTACAACCTCACTTTTGGCTTTTGAAATGCACTAGTTTCTGCTTAGATAAAGATAAAAAAACCATATTCCTGCTGGTGAATAATGATGGGCTCTATTTATCTACATACAGGGGTCTAAGCATTTAACTGCATCTCCTACAAGTAGTTTAAAAATGAATGATGATGTTCTAGTTGTTGCTGCGAGCCCTGATGGTAAATTTATTGCTGTTGCCTTATTGGATAGCACAGTAAAGGTAACAGTCTTAACTTATTTGAATTGTATATGTTTTGATTTCTGAAGAACAATTTAAAGTTTGACATTCTCATCTCTTGGGACTTGGAAGTATTCATTATGAAAGTATTTGTAAAATTATCTGGTCAAATCTCTTGGCTCTTTTTCTTGAAGTTTGTAATTACTCTTCACTCCTGGTACTGAATTTTGCTATATATACAAGCTGTTACCTTTTCAAAAATGAAGAAGATGGTTTGTTGAAACACTAATTGGTACTTATTTTTTGAGAAACAAATGATGCCTACTTGTCGTATCAGTTTTTTAAGGCCTTGCAATTGTGTTGTTCACCATCTATCTTTCCGTTCAATTCTGAGTTTATTTTAGTCATTTGCTTACACATTGCTTCTTACTTACCATATGTTTATTTTTGATGCTTTATGAGCTACCTCTAAGCTTATGGAGTTGAAAAAACATTTTTCATTTTTAGTTGTTACACTTGGTAATTTCCCATGTGACCAATAGATCAGGGATTTGAGCCACGGAAGCAGCCTCTAATGCTTGCATTAGGGTAGGTTGCCTACATCACACCCCTTGGGGTCCTTGGTAAAAGTCAACCTACTTCCTAATAATTTTTTTTCCAAACATAGACACATCTGAACAGCCCGGAAAAGGCTTGAGACTGAGGCAAGATCCTAAAATCATCTACCAAAACTTATGTCTTGCTTGAATTCTAGGTTGCTTTCGTTACACTGTTAAAACTTTTAAATCGGATTGTTTTTCTGTTGCATCATTGTATTTTGTAGTCTACTCAATGCTTTTATGTTTTATTTCATGTCAAGGCTCTTTTTTCTGCCTGATCTTACTTAGACCTAATATTTATGATGTCCAC
Organism: Solanum tuberosum; assembly: GCF_000226075.1. Lineage (NCBI taxonomy): Eukaryota > Viridiplantae > Streptophyta > Magnoliopsida > Solanales > Solanaceae > Solanum > Solanum tuberosum. Next base: position 569,510 of record NW_006238933.1, on the reverse strand, counting down.
ATGATCAGGTCTTCTATATGGATTCACTCAAGTTCTTCCTATCACTCTATGGGCATAAGCTGCCTGTATTGTGTATGGATATTTCTTCAGATGGGGATCTGCTTGTCAGCGGCTCTGCGGACAAAAATGTGAAGATTTGGGGTTTAGATTTCGGGGATTGTCATAAGTCACTTTTTGCGCATGCTGATAGGTGCTTTGGTTAAATCGTTAAGTAATCTAGTATTCAACTAGGTAACATTTTGCGATTAACAAATGCTGATACTCTCTTTTCATGGCAGCGTTATGGGAGTTAAGTTTGTGCGCAACACCCATTACTTTTTTACTGTGGGGAAAGATCGCCTGGTGAAGTACTGGGATGCCGATAAGTTTGAGTTGCTTTTAACCCTTGAAGGTCACCACGCGGAAGTTTGGTGTCTTGCTATGAGCAACCGTGGGGATTTTGTAGTTACTGGGTCTCATGATCGGTCAATACGCCGTTGGGATCGTACTGATGAGCCCTTTTTTATTGAGGTATTCTGTGTTAATGTCTTAAATACTGTATCGATTATAGACAGTTTAAGTAAGTAATTATAAGTTGCTACTTAAATTTGCAGGAAGAGAAAGAAAAGAGATTGGAAGAGATGTTTGAATCAGACATTGACAATGCATTTGAGAATAAGTATGGATCAAAGGAAGAAATTCCAGAGGAGGGAGCTGTGGCATTAGCAGGGAAAAAGACTCAAGAAACTCTTACTGCCACAGATTCGATCATTGAAGCACTGGACATGGCAGATGCAGAACTGAAGCGAATTGCTGAACATGAGGTTTCCTTTCTGCTTAACCTAGGAGGCATCTTCTTACTGTTCTTCCTATACTGGAACAAGAATTAGAAGAACGAAATTAAATTAGAGAGTTTTTAGGTTTGATGCATCTTTTTTATAGACTTAAGCCTACTTAATAGAACATTCATAAAATGATTTTGGGTTATCCAAAATATTTTCAGTGCAACTTATGAACAAGATTTTTATAAAGAAACTGACTACATAAAGGTTGTCAAAGAGGCGGTTATCTAAATATATGTATCTTTTCCTTGCTTTCTCTTCTTCTTTGGAACCAGGTTTTTGGATGTGGAGGGTGATAAGTGCTAGTTAATTAATTTTTTCTTATAAAAAAAGAAACTGTTATAAATTTTTTGACTTGGTAATTTCTTGAATGGCGACTACTATGTTTACATGTAGGAGGACAAATCAAAGGGCAGAGTTTCAGAATTCAGGTCTAATATTCTCATGCTTGGGCAATCTCCTTCTGATTATGTTCTTCGTGCATTGTCTAGTGTGCATACTAATGATCTGGAGCAAACGTTAATGGTAAGTGATTATTTTGAAGATTATATTTTAATTAGAAAAGTCAGTTTTTTCAGTAATTACTTCCTGACCTGAAATGTTATTCAACTGTTTCAATTCAAATGCCATCTTTACGATTCCATACACTTGAGTTTAGAGCTTTGACCATGCATATTTTATTGAACTTAAGTTGGCAAATTGCTTCCTAGAGGCGTTGTGCCTAATTGTGGGCCCCCAGTTAGGTTTAGTTTTTTAATAATGGAAGCTTATTGGTCCCTCCCATTTAACTTCTGATGGTGCGTAATTAAAGATTAACTGTCCTTTTGAGGGTAGTGAAATTAATCTGAAACTAGCCCAAATGGTAATCTTAAGTTCAATCTCCAGAGGGTTTATGATTTTTGCATAATTGTGTTTTGAGCATATTTTTGGACTTCTTTTGTCGTTTGTAATTGTTCTATGTATTCTACATGATTGATTTTTATTGCCTCTTTGAAGCTTTTTGAAGAAGAAGATTCTTATCAGTACTTCAACTAAACAATGTCTGCCTTAACTGTTAAATGACTTAAAAATAGACCAGACCCTTCTTTCCAATGGTGTAGATTAGACCATTAGATGATGGATATGCATGATAGTTGTCACTAGATATAATCAAGTAATAATCAAACTTCCTGCTTTGAGTATGGACACTAGTATGTTTCTGTTCCTGGAGCCTATCTGTGGTTGAAATGGAGTCGATTGGAGTTGTGTGTTTTACTCAAAATTCATATCATGCCTTGAATCCATCTGCTTGGAAGGTATCCAAAAATGATCTTATGTGGCCATTCTTACATCATGTGTCACCCAGGAAAAAAGACTACCCCAATATTTTCCTACCTCATATTATCTAGTGTCTTGTAGAATGACATCATTGAAAAACATAGCTTTTGTTTATTCTTGCTCTAATGCTTGACACAAGGGTTGTATAACTCACTCCAATAATGTGTTGTCCTACTCAATTCGAGAAAATCAATAATTCAACTTACCAAGCTTTACTTACACATAAACATTTTTTATCTCTTTGAATGTGTCTTTTCAATTGAGTTTAAATGGTCTGTATCCTTTCAATTTTTATTTTGTCTTATATATATGATTATATTTTACATAATCCTTGCAGGCCTTACCCTTTTCTGATGCTTTGGACCTCTTGTCGTACCTTGAGAGTTGGGCCTCTGCAATAGATAAGGTTAATATTTTCTTTCAAGGAGATGTGAAGTTTGTTGCATTTATTTATATTATAAAACACAAATATTGTGTTTGAACTTTTGAAAACAAAGTAATTGAATTGATTTTCTCACATTAAGGCCAATCTCCAAAAGAGTGGAGAATCCGTAATTTCAGTAGCAATCAACAATTTTCTTTTTCTGTATTTTTTTTTTGTATAAAGTAAGGCAATCAGCAAATCTTTGCACGTCAACATCAACTAGGTAGTATTATGTTTCTGGACTTGTAATTGTACAAAGTATGCTTGCTTGAATGAAGTTCTTAACTTTTGTTGTTTACAAGCTATGTCCAATCTTGAATTTTACAGTAATTATCCTTCTAATGTTCTTGCAGGTGGAGCTTGTTGGTAGGGTAGCAGTACTGCTAGTGCAACTTCATCATCACCAATTGGTTTCAACTGTCTCTGCCAGACCCCTCATTACCCGTCTAGGCGACATTCTTCCTGCAAAAGTCAAAGTAAGTTTGATGAGCAGTTGAGCACATTTGCTATGACTTTTTGAGAGATTTTAGTAAAAGTTGACGATGTTCCTTGGATTTTTCTTTTCTGAAATTTGAAACTGTTCAACCATGTCTCAATGACTTTCACTACCTGCACACCTCACCCCTTTCTAGTATCCTTGTATAAATTAAGCTTGTAACTGCAGAACCAATGATAGGGGAGATTCTATTTTTGACATGAATTCTGACCATCACAGGGATGCCAAGATATTATGGGTTACAACCTTGCTGGAATGGATCATTCCACGGTAAGTCTTTTGTGATTTTGAAGGTCATTCTCTTTTCCAAGTTCAGAAGAATGTGAATAGACTATTTCTGTTGTCCTCAGCAATTGGTGTCTTCGCGGTCGGATGCTGTATTTCGAGATGAAAAGACTAAATTATTGGAGATACGCTCACACAATGCGAAACGTACTGAAGAAAGGGAAGATACAAAACAAGAGAAGAAGAGAAAGAAGAAACAGAAGAAGTCGGATGGAGGACATGTTTGGTCATAACTTATTCAACCACGCTTGTACCTTTCTATATGCCTTCACTTCTTAGTGTTCCCTCTGGAGGGGAGGGTGGGGGTAACAATTTTGGTCATACAACTTCAGCATGGATGGTTAGAACTTTGATATGAATTTTGTATATAATTTTGTTATTGAGTTGTAAAGACTTGTAGCCCTAACTAGCAATTGCTTCATTATTACCAATCATATTGAATGGCAACATGAGTTTTAATTTCTTAAATGACAACAGCTTTGTACTGATAACTGTTCCTCCTTGCTGACTGAAAATAGAACATTCTAATGGTCAGGTTTAGAATATAATTAGGATTTTAAGCAGTAACCTGTGATTTTTGAAAGTGCATTGTAGTAATTGTGGAAAACTTCTTGTCACATATTTTATGATCTCTGTATTTAGTGGTATGATTTGTGTACACTCTGTCTTCTTCATTAGGTATGTTGTTGTATGTTAGGCTACTTGTCTCATTGTCTTAGATATTTTACTCAGTACTAACCTCAATCCGATATTTCAATGTCAATCAGTGGACACATAGGTCACTACAACAGAATATAATAACATCAGCAACAGTGTGTGTCATATAAGCAGACACACATAATCATGAAAAACATATTTAAATGATTTTGTAGCTAGAATGACCTCTGTATCATATCATCCTCATCACTCAATTTCTTAATCACTTATGTGTACACATATACTAAATGCTATTGTTCTCCTGATTTGGCATTTGGTTGTGTATTTGTTCATTTCTTGCTTATACATGCAGCAAACAATTTAGTTAATTCCCACACAAGTAGCTAGTGGTTAATAAACTTGTTAAGCACTTTAGATTCATATCTTTGACCTCTCCATCCCATCAAATTGATGTACAAGCTCCTTAAAGCAATATCATGTGCTTATGGAAGCTGACCTAGCTGTAGAACATATGCTTCCGATTGACAGGTTAAAAGTTTTATAATGTCATGAGTTAATGAATAATGAATCCAAAAATGAACTGATTGATGAAAATGTTGGATAACACTGACTAAGAATATATATATATATATATATATATATATATTTAGCAAAGGAATCTGTAATGGTAGAAAAGTTAAACTAGCAGAGCCTTTGTTGTGTTGGGAGATGTGAATGTCATTCCCTTGTCTATACTGAATGATTTAGTAAATAACTCGAATAAGTATGGAGTTATCTATCATGTGTCCAAGCCATGCTCATGTGTTTTGAGTGTCTCTACCATGTTTTGGCTCTACCATGTCAACCAAAATGAAGTGTGTTTGCTTTTTATTTAGGGGTTTTTGGACTAGCGGTGTGTATGGTATGGTGGTTTGATTTTTCAATTTTCCGAATATTGGTTAAAATTTTTGAAAAATATTTTCTTTAAAAAAACAATTTCCTTAAAAATAGAAAAAATAACTACCCTAGTGAAGTAGGAAAAACAAATTTCAAAGTATTCTACATTGATTGTGTCCTCCTCACCCTCAAACTCAACTTATCTTCATCCCAACCCTTGTAGCCCCACTCCCATCTCTCATAGTATTTTTTTTTTTAGATCATATGCAAATTTTTTAGGATAATAATCCACTTATTTTCTTTCGTACCGAAAATACCCTAGATTTGAATTCCTTTCTATAAGAGTCCTGAACAAAATGATACAAAAAATTAAACTAAGCACATAATGGGTTGAAAAACTATACTGAGCATTTCTGGGTTTATCGCAGCCAAACACTAATGGGTTGTTTGGTACAAAGATTAATAACACAGAGATTAGTAATGCAGAGATTAGTAACGCAAGGATTAGTAGTGCAAGAATTATTTTTTGCCAAGTGTTTGGTTCATTGGTTACCCTCGAATTATTATGGGTTTTTCTATTTTTAATTGGGTCAAAGTAGATGATTGCCTGACAATATTATTTTTAATGACCTTCTAACGAGCTAGGAGAAGAACAATTTTGTTGCCATGCTTGCTATTTTTTCACTTGAATTATTTGAGGGTAAATAATTTTAATCTTAATAAATTGATCACTCACAAATCATCTGTTTTCAATTTTAAAAGAATAGATTATCTACCTTTAGAACCGAAAATGCGGTAAACAATAGTAAAATCGAATAAACCATCTACATTTTCATATAAAAATTGCAAGTTGTAGTTTTAATATGTATGCAATTTTACAAATTGTTCAAGATACAAATAATTAGAATATCACATATATATCAACAAAAAATACATTCAATTAAGATCACAAACGCCATGTGGTGATATATTTGCATTTTCAATTAGTAATTATTAAATAACTCACATTTCAGTATTGATTTGTATTGGATTTATTTAGCAACAAATAATTCTCTCTAAATAATAAATTTTGCAAGCTAATTTATTTAAATAAATTTACTAGTAAAAATATAAAACATAAAATGAGAGAATTTACAGTAACATCTTTCTCCGTATCCCTTTTTTTTTGACGAATTAGTTGTAACAAAATTTCTCTATTGATAGCATGAATTGCTCTTTCATATTCACTTATGGGGAACATAATGAATGCATTTAACTCAAAACGTAATTTAGAACATACGATGGGATTGTTAATATTGTGTCGAAGCCTTGACCTAATTAGGCTCTTTCTAGGAGTAGAATCCATGAAATTTTTCATAGTAAAAAATAATAACAAAAATTAGTTTTGTTCTTGAATTAGAGGTGATTTAAAAATAAAAGCAAGAATAGAAAAAAATCAAAAATATTATCAAGAATAGAGGTTTTACTTAGATACTAACAATGAAAGAGATGAGAGATAAATAAGAGAGAGAAACGTATTCCATTAAGAGAGAGAATATTCTTGTAATTGAGATAATATTCTTGTAATTGAGATGAATAATGGAGAGAAAAAAAAAAGAGATCTTGTTATGAGTTCCAAAAAATAAGCACACTAATAACCCAAAACAGAAAACAAAAAAATACGTGTATTATTTTAAATCATCATATTTATAATTAAAAATTTAAATTTGTAAATAAAAAAAGTATATTTTATATTGTAAATTAAAATCTTAAACACAATATCCTTTTAATTTTTCCTATTAAAAACACTAATTAGGAGATATTTCTCCATTTTAAATGTTTTATCTTTTAGTTTGTTATAATATTCTTCTCTTCTTCCATGTTACTAGTATACGTACCCACGCGTTGCACAAATATATTAATCTTTTGATTATTTTAATTTCAGAAAATATAAAATAGTTCAAATATTTTTACACGTTTGTCATGTATTATTTTTATGTTGTATTAATAATTTTTTTTTTCATATTAACAATTTATTAGTTCAAACTTTTCACATGAAATGTTATTAAATGACCTGTTTTTGCATATGTTTTTCCTTTGAAAAAAAAAAAAGGTTCTAAAAATATTTTTTTACTATCCTTAAAATTAGTATAAGATTAGAATTGAAAAATAATAGGTCTTTTTTGTACCATTTTCTTTAAGAATCTATGGACATATTATAGGTTTCTATATTCTAAAAGTTAAAGACAGTTCATTTATCTTAAGTATACTAATAGTTCAAAAAAATTACTTTTCAAATAAATAACATATAATATGATTTCATCACTGTGCTCTATAATTTATTATTTTAAAGAAAATATTTAACTATAGCTTATTATTTTCTTCCCATTAATATTTCTGTTATTTATAAAAAAAATATATGGTTATTATTTTTATCAACACAAAATTTAGGCCATAAACATAAA